>NC_052343.1:25556790-25716790 GCF_016432855.1 Salvelinus namaycush
AGGATAGGTGAGGAGCAGGACAGAGTGGTCAGTAGTGGTTCTGCATTGTGTGGTAAGACAGTGGAGGGCGATGAGGGGATGTGGTGCAGGGTATGTGGCTAGTATGATATACAAAGTGGCCGGGGCGGCAGTGGAGGGAGCAGACCGATTGGTATCGCAGTATGTTTCTGGATTGAGGAAGATAGTGGAGGCAGACAGAGTGGTACAGTATGTTCTGGATGGAGGAAGACAGTGGAGCGAGGGACAGAGTGGTACAGTATGTTCTGGGATGGAGGAAGGGACAGTGGAGGAGCGGGACAGAGTGGTACAGTATGTTCTGGATGTGAGGAAGATATGGAGGCAGGACAGAGTGGTACAGTATTTTCTGGATGGAGTAAGATAGTGAGCGGTGGGAGTGACAGGAGTGGTGACAGTATGTTCTGGATGGAGTGAACGTGGAGAGAGGACAGAGTGGTACAGTATGTTCTGGATGGAGGAAGACTAGTGGGGAGCAGGACAGAGTGGTGTGTATGTTCTGGATGGAGAAGATAGTGGAGGGGGAGCAGGACGAGTGGTACAGTAAAGTGTGTTCTGGATGGAGGAAGATAGTGGAGGAGCAGGACAGAGTGGTACAGTATGTTTCTGGATGGAGGAAGTATAGTGGAGGAGCAGGACAGAGTGGTACAGTATGTCTGATGGAGGAAACATGTGGAGGAAGGCGCAGACAGAGTGTACAGTAGTGTTCTGGAGTGGGAGGGCACATGTGGAGGAGCAGGACAGAGTGGTACAGTAGTTCTGGATGAGGAAGACAGTGGAGGAGCAGGACAGAGTGGTACGAGTATTTCTGGATGGAGGAAGACAGTGGAGGAGCAGGACAGAGTGTGGCAGTATGTTCTGGATGGAGGAAGACAGTGGAGGAGCACGGACAGAGTGGTCAGTATGTTCTGGATGGAGGAAGATTGTGGAGGAGCAGGACAGAGTGGTGCAGTATGTTCTGGATGGAAGATAGTGGAGGGCAGGACAGAGTGGTACAGTATGTTCTGTCTATGGAAGGAAGATAGTGGAGGAGCAGGACAGAGTGGTACAGTATGTTTCTTGATGGAGGAAGATGGTGGCGGGGGTAGGCAGGACAAGAGTGGGTACAGTAATATTCTGGATGGAGGAAGACTATGGAGGAGCAGGACAGAGTGTTACTTTTGTTCTGGATGGAGGAAGATCAGTGGAGGAGCATGACAGAGTGGTACAGTATGTTCTGGATGGAGGAAGAACTGGAGTGGCAGGACAAGTGGGCAGGTAATGTTCTGGATGGAGAGAAGATGGGGAGCAGGACATGAGTGGTCAGTATGTTCTGGATGGAGAAGATAGTGAGAGGAGCAGGACAGAGTGGTACAGTATGTTCTGGATGGAGGAAGACAGTGGAGGCAGGACAGAGTGGTACAGTATGTTCTGGATGGAGGAAGACAGTGGAGGAGCAGGACGAGTGGTGCAGTATGTTCTGGATGGAGGAACAGTGAGGAGCAGGACAGAGTGGTACAGTATGTTCTGGATGGAGGAAGATAGTGGAGGCAGGACAGAGTGGTACAGTATGTTCTGGATGGAGGAAGCATACGTGGAGGAGCAGGACAGAGTGGTACAGTATGTTCTGGATGGAGGAAGCAGTGGAGAGCAGGACAGAGTGGTACATATGTTCTGGATGGAGGAACAGTGGAGGAGCAGGACAGAGTGGTACGGTATGTTTCTGGATGGAGGACAGTGTGGAGGAGCAGGACAGAGTGGTAAGTATGTTCTGGATGGGGAAGAGTGGAGGGGCAGGACAGAGTGGTACAGTATGTTCTGGATGGAGGAAGATAGTGGAGGAGCAGGACAGAGTGGTACAGTAATGTTCTGGGATGGGAGATAGTGGAGGGCAGACAGGAGTGGGTACAAGTATGTTCTGGATTGGAGGAAGACGGTGGAGGAGCAGGACAGAGTGGTACAGTATGTTCTGGATGGAGAAGACGAGTGGAGGAGCAGGACAGAGTGGTACAGTATGTTCTGGATGAGGAAGACAGTGGGGAGCAGGACAGAGTGGTACAGTAATGTTCTGGATGGAGGAAGACTAGTGGGAGGTAGGCAGGACAGAGTGGTACAGTATGTTTCTGGATGGAGGAAGAAACAAGAGAGGTTGGAGAATCGGGGGGACAAAGGTGGTGGTACGAGTAATTTTTCTGGATGAGGACAGTGGAGGAGCAGGACAGAGTGTGCAGTATGTTCTGGATGGAGGAAGATTGTGGAGAGCAGGACAGAGTGGTGCAGTATGTTCTGGTGGAGTGAAGAGGGTAGTGGAGGCAGGACAGAGTGGTACAGTATGTTCTGGATGGAGGAAGTATGGAGGAGCAGACAGAGTGGTACAGTATGTTCTGGATGGAGGAAGATAGGTGGAGGAGCAGGACAGAGTGGTACAGTATGTTCTGGTGGAGAGAAGCAGTGGAGAGCAGGACAGAGTGGTACAGTATGTTCTGGATGGAGGAAGATAGTGGAGGAGCAGGACAGAGTGGTACAGTATGTTCTGGATGGAGAAGACAGTGGAGGAGCAGGACAGAGTGGTACAGTATGTCTGGATGGAGGAGAAGGACATGGAGTGAGCAGGACAGAGTGGTACAGTATGTTCCTGGATGGAGGAGATAGTGGAGGAGCAGACAGAGTGGTGCCAGTATGTTCTGGATGGAGAAGACAGTGGAGTCAGACAGAGTGGTACAGTATGTTCTGGATGGAGGAAGACGTGGAAGGAGGGGGACAGAGTGGTGCAGTATGTTCTGATGGAGGAGACAGTGGAGGAGCAGGACAGAGTGGTACAGTATGTTCTGGATGGAGGAAGATAGTGGAGGCAGGACAGAGTGGTACAGTATGTTCTGGATGGAGGAAGATAGTGGAGGAGCAGGACAGAGTGGTACAGTATGTTCTGGATGGAGGAAGCAGTGGAGGAGCGGACAGAGTGGTACAGTATGTTCTGGATGGAGGAAGACAGTGGGAGGACGCAGGACAGAGTGGTACAGATGTGTTCTGGATGAGGAAGACAGTGAGGAGCAGGACAGAGTGGTACAGTATGTTCTGGATGGAGGAAGATAGTGGAGGACAGGACGAGTGGGTACAGTATGTTCTGGATGGAGGAAGATAGTGAGAGAGCGGACAGAGTGGTACAGTATGTTCTGGATGGAGGAAGATACAGTGGAGGAGCAGGACAGAGTGGTTACAGTATGTTCTGGATGGAGGAAGAAGTGTAGGAGCAGGACAGAGTGGTACAGTATGTTCTGGATGGAGGAAGATAGTGGAGGAGCAGACAGAGTGGTACAGTATGTTCTGGATGGAGGAAGATAGTGGAGGAGCAGGACAGAGTGGTACAGTATGTTCTGGATGGAGGAAGACAGTGGAGGAGCAGACAGAGTGGTCAGTATGTTCTGGATGGAGGAAGATATGGAGGAGCAGGACAGAGTGGTACAGTATGTTCTGGATGGAGGAAGACAGTGGAGAGCGAGGACAGAGTGTGCAGTATGTTCTGGATGGAGGAAGATAGTGGAGAGCAGGACAGAGTGGTACAGTATGTTCTGGATGGAGGAAGAAGTGGAGGAGCAGGACAGAGTGGTGCAGTATGTTCTGGATGGAGGAAATAGTGGAGGAGCGGACAGATGTGCAGATGTTCTGGATGGAGAAGAGTGATGCAGGACAGAGTGGTACAGTATGTTCTGGATGGAGGAAGATATGGAGGGCAGGACAGAGTGGTACAGTATGTTCTGGATGGAGAAGACAGTGGAGGAGCAGGACAGAGTGGTACAGTATGTTCTGGATGGAGGAATACGTGGAGGAGCAGGACAGAGTGGTACAGTATTGTTCTGGATGGAGGAAGATAGTGGAGGAGCAGGACAGAGTGGTACAGTATGTTCTGGATGGGGAAGACAGTGGAGGAGCAGGACAGAGTGTGCAAGTATGTTCTGGATGGAGGAAGAAGTGGAGGAGCAGGACAGAGTGGTACAGTATGTTCTGGATGGAGGAAGACAGTGGAGAGCAGACAGAGTGGTACAGTATGTTCTGGATGGAGGACAGATAGGGAGGAGCGGACAGAGTGGTACAGTATGTTCTGGATGGAGGAAGACAGTGGAGGAGCAGACAGAGTGGTACAGTATGTTTCTGGATGGAGGAAGACAGTGAGGCAGGTACAGAGTGGTACAGTATGTTCTGGATGGAGGAAGATAGTGGAGGACAGGACAGAGTGTACAGTATGTTCTGGATGGAGGAAGACAGTGGAGGAGCAGGACAGTGGTACGTATGTTCTGGATGGAGGAAGACAATGTGGAGGAGCAGGACGAGTGGTACAGTATGTTCTGGATGGAGGAAGATAGTGAGGAGCAGGACAGAGTGGGTACGAGTATGTTCTGGCTATGGAGGAAGACAGTGGAGGAGCAGGACAGAGTGGTCAGTATGTTCTGGATGGAGGAAGACAGTGGAGGAGCAGACAGAGTGGTACAGTATGTTCTGGATGAGGAAGATAGTGGAGGAGCAGGACAGAGTGGTACAGTATGTTCTGGATGGGGAAGACAGTGGAGGAGCAGGACAGAGTGGTACAGTATGTTCTGATGGAGAGATAGTGGAGGAGCAGGACAGAGTGGTACAGTATGTTCTGTGGAGGAAGACAGTGGAGGAGCAGGACAGAGTGGCAGTATGTTCTGGATGGAGGAAGAAGTGGAGGAGCAGGACAGAGTGGTACAGTATGTTCTGGATGGAGGAAGATATGGAGGACAGGACAGAGTGGTCAGTATGTTCTGGATGGAGGAGATAAGTGGAGGCGAGGACAGAGTGGTCAGTATGTTCTGGATGGAGGAACAGTAGTGGAGGCAGGACAGAGTGGTACAGTATGTTCTGGATGGAGGAAGATAGTGGAGGAGCAGGACAGAGTGGTACAGTATGTTCTGGATGGAGAGAAGACAGTGGAGAGCAGGACAGAGTGGTACGATGTTCTGGATGGAGGAAGACAGTGGGGGGAGCAGGACAGAGTGGTACAGTATGTTCTGGATGGAGGAAGATAGTGGAGGAGCAGGACAGAGTGGTACAGTATGTTCTGGATGGAGGAAGCAGTGGAGGAGCAGGACAGAGTGGTACGAGTATGTTCTGGTAGGAGACAGTGGAGGAGCAGGACAGAGTGGTACAGTATGTTCTGGATGGAGGAAGACAGTGGAGGAGCAGGACAGAGTGGTACAGTATGTTCTGGATGGAGGAAGACTAGTGAGGAGCAGGACAGAGTGGTACAGTATGTTCTGGATGGAGAAGATAGTGGAGGCAGGACAGAGTGGTGCGTATGTTCTGGATGGGAGGAAGATAGTGGAGGCGAGACAGAGTGGTACAGTATGTTCTGGATGGAGGAAGAAGTGGAGCAGGACAGAGTGGTACAGTATGTTCTGGATGGAGGAAGATAGTGGAGGGCAGGACAGAGTGGTACAGTATATTCTGGATGGAGGAACAGTGGAGGAGCAGGACAGAGTGGTACAGTATGTTCTGGATGGAGGAAGATAGTGAGGAGCAGGACAGAGTGGTACAGTATGTTCTGGATGGAGGAAGACAGTGGAGGAGCAGGACAGAGTGGCAGTATGTTCTGGATGGAGGAAGACAGTGGAGAGCCAGGACAGAGTGGTACAGTATGTTCTGGATGGAGGAAGACAGTGAGAGCAGCGACATCAGTGGTAAGTATGTTCTGGATGGAGGAAGACAGAGAGGAAGCGGACAGAGTGGTACAGTATGTTTCTGGATGGAGGAAGATAGTGGAGGAGCAGGACAGAGTGGTACAGTATGTTCTGGATGAGGAAGACAGTGGAGGACATGGACAGAGTGGTACAGTATGTTCTGGATGGAGGAAGACAGTGGAGGAGCAGGACAAGTGTACAGTATGTTCTGGATGGAGGAAGACAGTGGAGGAGCAGGACAGAGTGTACAGTATGTTCTGGATGGAGGAAGACAGTGGAGGAGCAGGACAGAGTGGTAGCAGTATGTTCTGGATGGAGGAAGATATGGAGGAGCAGGACAGAGTGGTGAACAGTATGTTCTGGATGGAGGAAGACAGTGGAGGAGCAGACAGAGTGGTTACAGTATGTTCTGTGGTGGAGGAGAAGTGGAGGAGCAGGACAGAGTGGTACAGTATGTTCTGGATGGAGGAAGACGTGGAGGACAGGACAGAGTGGTACAGTATGTTCTGGATGGAGGAAAGTGGAGGGCAGGACACAGAGTGGTACAGTATGTTCTGGATGGAGGAAGACATGGAGGAGCAGGACAGAGTGGTAGCAGTATGTTCTGATGGAGGAAGACAGTGGAGGAGCGGGACAGAGTGGTACAGTATGTTCTGATGGAGGAAGAGTAGAGGAGCAGGACAAGAGTGGTACAGTAGTGTTCTGGATGGGGAAGATAGTGGAGGAGCAGGACAGAGTGGTACAGTATTGTTCTGGATGGAGGAAACAGTGAGGAGCAGACAGAGTGGTACAGTATGTTCTGGATGGAGGAAGATAGTGGAGGCATGGACAGAGTGGTACAGTATGTTCGGATGAGGAAGTAGTGGAGGAGCAGGACAGAGTGGTACAGTATGTTCTGTGAGGAAGAAGAAGAGTGGTGGAGGAGCAGGACAGGGGTGGTACAGTATGTTCTGGATGGAGGAAGACAGTGAGGGTAGGGCAGGACAGAGTGGTACAGTATGTTTCTGGATGGAGGAAGACAGTGAGGAGCAGGACAAGTGGGTCAGTATGTTCTGGATGGAGGAAGATGTGGAGGAGCAGGACAGAGTGGTCAGTATGTTCTGGATGGAGGAGATGGGGAGGCAGGACAGAGTGGTACAGTATGTTCTAGATGGGAAGAAGATGTGGAGGAGCAGGACAGAGTGGTACAGTATGTTCTGGATGGAGAAGAGTGGAGGAGCAGGACAGAGTGGTACAGTATTTCTTGGATGGAGGAAGATACGTGGAGGAGCAGGACAGAGTGGTACAGTATGTTCTGGATGGAGGAAGATAGTGGAGGAGCAGGACAGAGTGGTACAGTATGTTCTGGATGGAGGAAGACAGTGGAGGAGCAGGACAGAGTGGTGCAGTATTTTCTGGATGGAGAGAGCAGTGGTGGGGAGGCAGACAGAGTGGTACAGTATGTTCTGGTGGAGGAAGCAGTGTAGAGAAAGCGAGGGTGTATGTTCTGGATGAGGAAGACAGTGGAGGAGCAGGACAGAGTGGTAGCAGTATGTTCTGGATGGAGGAAGATATGGAGGAGCAGGACAGAGTGGTACAGTATGTTCTGGATGGAGGAAGACAGTGGAGGCAGGACAGGTTGGTACAGTATGTTCTGGATGGAGGAAGATAGTGGAGGAGCAGGACAGAGTGGTACAGTATGTTCTGGATGGAGGAAGACAGTGGAGGAGCAGGACAGAGTGGTACAGTATGTTCTGGAGGAGGAAGTGGAGGAGCAGGACAGAGTGGTACGTAGTTCGTTCTGGATGGAGGAAGATCATGGAGAGAGCAGGACAGAGTGGTACAGTATGTTTCTGGATGGAGGAAGACAGTGGAGGAGCAGACAGAGTGGTTACAGTATGTTCTGGATGGAGGAAGACAGTGGAGGAGCAGGACAGAGTGGTGGACAGTGTGTTCTGGATGGAGGAAGACAGTGAGAGCCAGGACAGAGTGGTACAGTATGTTCTGGATGGAGAAGAACAGTGGAGGAGCAGGACAGAGTGGTACAGTATGTTCTGGATGGAGGAAGATAGTGGAGGAGCAGGACAGAGTGGTACAGTATGTTCTGGATGGAGGAAACATAGTGAGGAGCAGGACAGAGTGGTGCAGTATGTTCTGGATGGAAGAGACAGTGGAGGAGGCGAGGACAGAGTGGTGCAGTATGTTCTGGGATGGAGGAAGATAGTGGAGGAGCAGGACAGAGTGGTACATATGTTCTGGATGGAGGAAGACAGTGGAGGAGCAGGACAGAGTGGTACAGTATGTTCTGGATGGAGGAAGATAGTGGAGGAGCAGGACAGAGTGGTACAGTTGTTCTGGATGGAGGAAGACAGTGGAGGCAGACAGAGTGGTACAGTATGTTCTGGATGGAGGAAGACAGTGGAGGAGCAGGACAGAGTGGTACAGTATGTTCTGGATGAGATAGAGACAGTGGAGGAGTCAGAGACAGAGTGGTGACAGTATGTTCTGGATGAGAGAAGAAGTGGGAGCAGGACAGAGTGGTACAGTATGTTCTGGATGAGGAAAGATAGTGGAGGAGCAGACAGGTGGTCGTATTTCTGGATGAGGAAGATAGTGGAAGCAGTAACAGAGTGGTACAGTATGTTCTGGATGGAGGAAGACAGTGGAGGAGCAGGACAGAGTGGTACAGTATGTTCTGGATGGAGGAAGATAGTGGAGGAGCAGGACAGAGTGGTACAGTATGTTCTGGATGGAGGAAACAGTGAGGAGCAGGACAGAGTGGTGACGTATGTTCTGGATGGAGGGGAGATAGTGGAGTGGAGCAGGACAGAGTGGTACAGTATGTTCTGGATGGAGGAAGAAGTGTGGAGGAGCAACAGAGTGGTGGCAGTATGTTCTGGATGGAGGAAGACAGTGGAGGAGCAGGACGAGTGGTACAGTATGTTCTGGTATGGGAGGAAGATAGTGGAGGAGCAGGACAGTGGTACAGTATGTTCTGGTATGGGAAGACATGGAGGACAGGACAGAGTGGTGCAGTATGTTCTGGATGGAGGAAGACAGTGGAGGAGCAGGACAGAGTGGTACAGTATGTTCTGGATGGAGAAGAAGTGGAGGCAGGACAGAGTGGTACAGTATGTTCTGGATGAGGAAGACAGTGGAGGAGCAGGACAGAGTGGTACAGTATGTTCTGGATGAGGAAGATAGTGGAGGAGCAGGACAGAGTTGGTACAGTATGTTCTGGATGGAGGAAGAAGTGGAGGAGCAGGACAAGAGTGGTAGCAGTATGTTCTGATGGAGGAAGACAGTGGAGGAGCAGGACAGAGTGGTACAGTATGTTCTGGATGGAGGAAGATAGTGGGAGGAGCAGGACAGAGTGGTACAGTATGTTCTGGATGGAGAAGACAGTGGAGGAGCAGGACAAGTGTGCAGGTATGTTCTGGATGGAGGAAGACAGTGGAGGAGCAGGACAGAGTGGTACAGTATGTTCTGGATGGAGGAAGATAGTGGAGGAGCAGGACAGAGTGGTACAGTATGTTTCTGTATATGGGGAAGATAGTGGAGGAGCAGGACAGAGTGGTACAGTATGTTCTGGATGGAGAAGACAGTGGAGGAGCAGGAAAGTGGTACAGTATGTTCTGGATGGAGGAAGAGTGGAGGAGCAGGACAGAGTGGTACAGTATGTTCTGGATAGGAAGACTGTGGAGGAGCAGGACAGAGTGGTACAGTATGTTCTGGATGGGAGAAGACAGTGTGGAGGAGCAGGACAGAGTGGTCAGTATGTTCTGGATGGAGGAAGATAGTGGGAGGAGCAGGACAGAGTGGTGCAGTATGTTTCTGGATGGAGGAAGACGTGGAGGCAGTGACAGAGTGGTACAGTATGTTCTGGATGGAGGAAGATAGTGGAGGAGCAGGACGAGTGGTATCAGTATGTTCTGGATGGAGGAAGCAGTGGAGTAGCAGGACAGATGGTACAGTATGTTCTGGATGGAGGAAGACAGTGGAGGAGCAGGACAGGAGTGGTACAGTATGTTCTGGATGGAGTAAAGGATAGTGGAGGAGCAGGACAGAGTGGTACAGTATGTTCTGGATGGAGGAAGACGTGGAGGAGCGGACAGAGTGGTACTATGTTTCTGGATGGAGGAAGACGTATGGAGGAGCAGGACAGAGTGGTACAGTATGTTCTGATGGAGAAGAGGAAGTGGAGGAGCAGGACAGAGTGTACAGTATGTTCTGGATGGAGGGAGCACAGTGTGAGGAGCAGGACAAGAGTGTGCAGTATGTTCGGTTGATGGAGGAAGATAGTGGAGGAGCAGGACAGAGTGGTACAGTATTTTCTGGATGGAGGAGATAGTGGGTCAGGACGAGTGTGTACAGTATGTTCTTGGATGGAGGAAGATAAGTGGAGGAGCAGGACAGAGTGGTACAGTAGTGTTCTGGATGGAGAAGACAGTGGAGGAGCAGGACAGAGGTGGTGACAGTATGTTCTGGATGGAGGAAGAAGTGGAGGCAGGACAGAGTGGTACAGTATGTTCTGGATGGAGGAAGATAGTGGAGGAGCAGGACAGAGTGGTACAGTATGTTCTGGATGTGAGCGAAGGCATGGTGAGGAGCAGGACAGAGTGGTGCAGTATGTTCTGGATGGAGGAAGAAGTGGGAGCAGGACAAGTGGTACGTATTTTCTGGATGAGGAAGACAGTGGAGGAGCAGGACAGAGTGGTACAGTATGTTTCTTGGATGAGGAAGATAGTGAAGGACAGGACAGGTGGTACAGTATGTTCTGGATGGAGGAAGATAGTGGAGGAGCAGGACAGAGTGGTACAGTATGTTCTGGATGAGAAAGATAGTGGAGGAGCAGGACAGAGTGGTACAGTATGTTCTGGATGGAGGAAGACAGTGGAGGAGCAGGACGAGTGGTTACAGTATGTTCTGGATGGAGGAAGATAGTGGAGGAGCAGGACAGAGTGGTACAGTATGTTCTGGATGGAGGAAGACAGTGGGAGCAGGACAGAGTGGTGCAGTATGTTCTGGTGTGGAGGAAGACAGTGGAGGAGCAGGACCAGAGTGGTGAGTATGTTCTGGATGGAGGAAGATCAGTGGAGGAGCAGGACAGAGTGGTACAGTGTTCTGTGGTAGGAGAAGATAGTGGAGGAAGCAGGACAGAGTGTACAGTATGTTCTGGATGGAGGAAGATAGTGGAGGAAGCAGGACAGAGTGGTGCAGTATGTGTCTGGATGGGGAAAAGACAGTGGAGGTGCAGGCAGAGTGGATCCAAGGTATGTTCTGGATGGAGGAAGATAGTGGGAGGAGCGGACAGAGTGGTACAGTATGTTCTGGATGGGAAGAAGTGAAAGGTGGAGGAGCAGGACAGAGTGGTACAGTATTTTCTGGATGGAGGAAGATGTGGAGGAGCAGAGACGAAGTGGTACGAGTATGTTCTGGATGGAGGAAGACAGTGGGAGGAGAGAGACAGAGTGGTCAGTATGTTCTGGATGGAGGAAGTAAGTGGAGGAGGCAGGACAGAGTGGTGACAGTATGTTCTGGATGGAGGAGGTACAGAATGGAGGATGCAGGACAGATGTGGTGAGCAGATGTGGAGGAAGACAGTTTTCGGGATGGAGGGAGATAGTGGGGGGGAAGCAGGACAGAGTGGTACAGTATGTTCTGGATGGAGGAAGATAGTGGAGGACAGGACAGAGTGGTACAGTATGTTCTGGATGGAGGAAGACAGTGGAGGAGCCAGGCCAGAGTGTGTACGTATGTTCTGGATGGAGGAAGATGGGAGTAGAGGAACAGAGTGGTACAGTATGTTCGTGGATGGATGGAGAAGACTATTGGAAGGCAGAGCAGAGTGTACAGTATGTTCTGGATGTGAGGAGAGAACTGGAGAGGCAGGACAGAGTGATAGCAGTATTGGTTCTGGATGGAGGAAGATAGTGGAGGAGCGAGGACAAGTGGTACAGTATGTTCTGATGGAGGAAGAAGTGGAGGACAGGGACAGAGTGGTACAGTATGTTCTGGATGGAGGAAGATAGTGGAGGGCGCAGGACAGAGTGGTACAGTATGTTCTTGATGGAGGAGACAGTGGGGAGCAGGACAACGTGGTCAGTATGTTCTGGATGTGAGGAAGACAGTGGAGGAGCAGACAGAGTGGTACAGTATGTTTCTGGATGTGGAGGAAGATAGTGGGGGAGCAGGAAGCAGAGTGGTACAGTATGTTCTGGTGTGAGAGAACAGTGTGGAAGCAGGACAGAGTGGTAGCAGTATGTTCTGGATGGAGAGATAGATAGGAGGAGCAGGACAAGTGGTACAGTATGTTCTGGATGGAGGAAGATAGTGGAGGAGCAGGACAGATGTGGTAACCGTAATGTTCTTGGATGTGTAGGGAAGAAGTGTGAGGAGCAGGACAGAGTGGTACAGTATGTTCTGGGATGGAGGAAGATGTGGAGGTAGCAGGACGGTGGTACAGTATGTTCTGGATGGAGGAAGACGTGAGGGTGAGTAGCAGTAGTTCTGATGGAGTAAGTAGTGGAGAGCAGGACAAGTGGTACAGTATGTTCTGGATGGAGGAAGAAGTGGAGCAGACAGAGTGGTACAGTATGTGTCTGGGAGGGAGGAAGACACTGGAGGAGCAGGACCGGTGACAGTATGTTCTATGGAGGAAGACGTGAGGACTAGACAGAGTGGTGCAGTATGTTTCTGGATGGAGGAAGACAGTGGAGGAGACTAAGTACAGAGTGGTACATTGTTCTGGATGGAGAAGATAGTGGAGGAGCAGGACAGAGGTGTGACAGTATTTTCAATAAGGATGAGGAAGACAGTGGGAGGCGCAGGACAGAGATGGTGCAGTATGTCTGGATGGGGGAAGACAGTGGAGAGCAGGACAGAGTGGTACAGGTATTTCTGGATGGAGGAAGACAGTGAGAGGAGCAGGGACAGAAGTGGTAGCAGTATAGTCTGGATTGGAACGGAACAGATGAGTGAGGAGCAGACGAAGTGTACAGTATGTTCTGGATGGGAAACTAGTGGGGAGCATGACCAGTGGTCTGGCATGTATGTTCTTGGATGGAGGAAGACAGTGACAGGAGCAGGACAGAGTGGTGCCGTATGTTCTTGGGCTTGGGAGGAAAGATGGAGTGAGGAGCTGGACAGAGTGGTACAGTATGTTCTGGATGGTAGGAAGGGATGAGGAAGAGCAGGACAAGTGGTCAGTTATGTTCTGTGGAGGAAATAGTGGAGGCGAGCAGCGACGGTGGGTCATGTATGTTTCTGGGATGGAGGAAGAAGTGGAGGACGGACAGAGTGGATACGTATGTTCTTGGATGGAGGGAAGATCGTGAGATGCAGGCGCAGAGTTGGTACAGTTATGTTTCTGGATGTAGGAAGGCAGGGAGGAGCAGGAACGAGTGGTGGACAGGTAGTTCTGGATGGAGGAAGACAGTGGAGGCCGGACAGAGTGGTACAGTGATGATTCTGGATGGAGAAGACACAGTGAGGAGCGGTGACATGACGTTGTAGCAGTATGTCGCTGGATGGGAGGAAGGACGTGGAGGAGCAGGACAGAAGTGGTAAGCAGTATGTTCCTGGATGGAAGGACAGTGAGGAGCCGGAAAGGTGGTACAGTATGTTCTGGATGAGGAAGAAGTGGAGGCAGGACAGAGTGGTACAGTAATGTTTCTAGATGGGGAAGTAGTAGAGGAGCGGACGAGTGGGTCAGTGTATGTTCTGGATGGAGGAAGACATTGTGGTATAGACAGGACAGAGTGGTACAAGTATGTTCCTGGATGGAGGAAGATAGTGGAGGGAGCAGGACGAGTGGTAGCAGTATTTTCTGGATGGAGGAAGGACAGTGGGAGTCAGGACAGAGTGTACGTATGTTCGGGAAGAAATGGAGTGAAGACAGTGTAGGAGGCAGGACAGAAGTGAGTGCAGTATGTTGCTGCATGGAGGAAGATAGTGGAGGAGCAGGACAGAGTGGGACAGGTTAGTGGTTCTGGACTGGATGAAGACGTTGGAGAGCAGGACACGAGTGAAGTGCAGGAGGTGTTTCTGATGGAGTGAGAGGTATAGTGTGAGGAGCAGGACGAGTGGTAGAAAAAAAAAAAAAAAAAAAAAAAAAAAAAAAAAAAAAAAAACGTATGGGTTCTGTGAATGTGGGAAATAGTGGAGGGAGCAGGACAGGTGGTACAGTATGTGGTGCTGGATGGAGGAAGACAGTGGAAGGCAGATCAGAGTGGTACAGTAAACTGTTACTGGGATGGAGGAGATAGTGGAGGAGCAGGACAGAGTTGGTACAGTATGTTCTGGATGAGGAAGATAGTGGGTCAGGACAGAGTGGGTACAGTATGTTCTGGATGGAGGAAGACAGTGGAGGGCAGGACAGATGGTACAGTATGTTCTGGATGGAGAAGATAGTGAGGAGCAGGACAGGTGTACCCAGTAGGTTCTGGATGGGGAAGATATTGGAGTCAGGCCAGGAGTGGTACAAGTATGTTCAATTAGATGGACGGGAGAAGACAGTGTAGGAGCATGGACAGGGAGTGGGGTACGTATGTTCTGGAGTGAGTGAGTATAAGACAGTGGGAGGATCAGGGGGGGACCAGAGTGTGCAGAGGTATGTTGTCTGGATGGAGGGATGAAGATAGTGGAGCAGGACAGAGTGTTACGTATGTTCCTGATGGAGGAGAAGTGGAGGAGCAGAGACAGGAGTGTGGTATCAAGTAATTTTTGGAATGGGGCAGGCATTGGAGGATACAGACAGAGTGAGTGCAAGGTATGATTCGAGACAAAAATGGACTGGGGAAGCGTGGAGGAGGGGCGGACAGAGTGGTACAGTATGGTTCTGGATGGCGGAAGACAGTGGAGGAGCGGACAGAGTGTGCGAGTATGTTCTGGATGGAGGAAGATATTGGAGGCAGGACAGAGTGGTACAGTGGAATGGGGGTGGGTCTGGATGGAGGAAGATAGTGGAGGAGCAGACAGGATGGTACAGTATGTTCTGGAGGTGGGAGAAGATTCAGTGAAGGAGCCAGGCGAGAGTGGTACAGTATTTTTCTGTATGGAGGAAAAGACAGTGGAGGATCAGGACAAGTGTAGCAGTGTAGGTGTTCTGGGATGGGATGAAGACGGTTGAGGAGCATGACGCGAAGTTGGTACAGAATATAAAGTTACTGGATGAGGAAGATATGGAGGAGCAGGACAGAGTGGTACGTATGTTTTGATGGGAAGATAGTGTGTGGAGGAGCAGGGGACACGAGTGGTACGTATGTTTTAGGATGGTGGGAGTACAGTGTAGGGGAGCAGACAGCTTGGTAACAAGTATTTTCTTGATGTGGAGGGGAGATAGTGGAAGGAGGGCAGGACAGAGTGGTACAGTATGTTTTGGTGGGAAGATAGTGGAGGAGCAGGACCAGAGTGGTAAGTAATTTTCTGGATGGACGAAGACAGTGGAGGAGCAGGACAGAGTGGTGCAGTATGTTCTGGATGGGGAGATAGTGGAGGAGCAGGACAGAGGTGGTACAGTATGTCGGATGGAGAGATAGGGGTGTGAAGGGTCAGGACGGAGTGGTACAGTCAATCGTCTGATGGAGGAAGCTAGTGGAGGCAGGACAGAGTGGTACAGTATGTTCTGGATGGAGGAATAATAGTGGAGGTGATGCGGGGACGAGTGGTAAAAGTAATGTTTTTTGGATGGAGGCGAGCTAGTGGAGGAGGCAGGACAGGGAGTGGTACATGTGTATTTCTGGATGGATGAAGACGTGTAAGGAGCAAGGACAAGGGTGCATAAGTTCTGATTGAGGAAGAACAGTGGAGGAGCCGACAGGGCGTGGGTACAGTATGTTCTGGACTGGAGGGGGAGATAGTATGAGTGAGCAGGACAGAGTGGTACAAGTATGGTTGCTGGGGGATGGAGGGGAGATAGTGGGAGCGGGAGGCAGTGACAGAGTGGTGTACAGGGTTATGTGGTCTGGATGGAGGAAGGACGTGGAGGAGCAGGACGAGTGGGGGCGTATGTTCGGATGGAGGAAGACAGGTGAGGAGCAGGCAGAGTTGTTACAGTATGTTGTCTGGATTGAAAGAATTAGTGGAGGAGGGCAGGACAGAGTGGTACAGTAAATGTTCTGATGGAGGAAGAAGTGGAGGAGCAGGACAGAGTGGTACAGTATAATGTTCTGGATGGAGGAAGACAGTGGAGGAGTCAGGACGGCTAGGTGGTAAGTATGTTCTGGAATGAGGAAGACAGTGGGGAGCAGGACCAGAGTGGTACAGTAATGTTCTGCTCTGGAGGAACATACGTGAGGAGCAGGACAGAGTGGTTAAACAGTATGTTCTGGATAGGCTGAGGTTGTTCATCATCGCGTTCACTTGATCTTTGTGGTGAAGGAGCGTGCCAAAAATGAAAATCAGAAATACTGAAATGATTATTTGTGAATCAACCATATAGAACATTTATGACAACTTGGGTTGGTGTAAAAGATACAACGTGACTCATAATAGGCTGTCTGATACCCAGGTTCGGAGTGAAATCCACTAAAAGCTTTTTCCATAACAAAATACATTGATTTTATTTATTTTTAAACTTTTGGGGTTTCACCTTAAAATAGTTAACAACCAATATGGGTCAAGTTGAGAAGCAAGTTCTCATTTGAGCAATATGCGACCTGTGTTTAGGATTTGTGTTTATTGGCACTATAAGCCCGCAGTGCTATATCGACATGTGATTATATTAGCACTGTTGGCCTTGTACGCCTTTGTGTGCTGTGTGTGTGTGCTGGAAGTAACAGTTACCCCCAGATGACGTGTGCTGGGGGAGTAAAGCTGTGGTTAGCCTTGGAGGGACTAGAAGAACCAGTGTGCTTCTTTAATAGCAGGGTTCAAATAGCTCAACAAATGTGTGAAGATCATGTCTGCCTCAGCCTCTGAGGGTGAGGGAGCGGTAATCTACACAGCACAGCGCCGGACACCCACAAAAAAAAGGAGCGCAAATGAAGGGCTAGGACTAGCCTGGAGGCGCCGGCGATAGGCCTGAGCAGAAAAGTTTAAACCAACGCGTCAGGGCCGGTCTACTGATGATCGGCCAACGAGACGGGTTTGGAACTACAGTCCTGTCACAGTGTGCAAGAACAGACTGGTGAGTTAGCGGTACATCCTCCTGCGGAGCTCCCTGGTTCTGCCCTAGCTGTGAGTATACAGTGAACCCGTATATACCGAAAATTAGGCATTTACCCATTTGATCGGCTTAGGCTTGTTAAATAAAATAGACCTTAGAATCTATATTCGTGGGTGACTCGGAATCCCATTTTTGGTCCTGTAAACACAAAAAAAACAGTTTGAATTGACGCAAATCCCCTTATAACCTGGCCAAGATCAAGCACAGCAGTTTCGACCTACAACAACACAGAGTTACACATGGAGTAAATACAACAACATACGTCAATAGTACGGAGTAAGAAAAATAAGTTAATGAGATAGGCAGACGTGTTAGCAAGATGGAGGGGTGTGACGGGATAAGGTATGGTGAAAGGCAACAGAAAATGCCATGGGTGGCGAAGTAAAAATACCATATAGCATGTAAAACCAACTTGGAATGTTGAATTTTTGAACAGTGGGAAGAATGCGCAAGTAGTAGATAGAATATGGGGTGCAGGAGCAAAAATAAAAAATAAGTACAGTGTAAGAAAGAGGTAGTAATTGTTTGGAGGTCAAAATGTTATGGATGGCTATGTAGCAAGTTATGCAGTAATCAGGTGAGGCTGCTCTGACAGCGTGGTGCTTAAAGGCTGTGATTGTTGAGTAATGTGGGGTTCCATTTTCAGAATTTTTTGTTCGTGGGTCCATTCAGTGGCAGCAAGAACTGGAAAGGGACGTAGGGCGGCCAAGGAAAGAATTGGTGGTTTGGGGGGGGTGACCAGAGAGAAATATACCATGACATGGAGCGTGTGCTACAGGTTGGTGCTATGGTGACCATCGAGCTGAGATAGTGGGAACTTTTACCTAGCAGGGTCGTTGTAGAGACCTGGAGCCAGTGGTGTGGCGACGATATGAGCGGGGCCAGCCAACGAGAGCTCTTACGTTCGCATGGTTGGTGGGAGTATATGTGGCTTGATTGGTGAAAACGGATGCACTGTGATAAACTGCATCCAATTTATTATGAAATAGGTAGTGGGAGGCTAATTTGTAATTGACATCGCCTAAGTCGGGATTGGTAGGGATGGTCAGTTTATACGAGGGTATTATGTTGTGGCCAGCATGAATGAAGATCTATTGTTTGCGGATAGAAGCCTTCTAGATTTAACTTTGGATTGGAGATGTTTGTGTGAGTCTGGAGACTAGAGTTACAGTCTAGACCGAACACGCGTAGTTATTTGTAGTTGTCCACATAATATCTAAGTCGGAGTCCGTTCCAGAGTAGTGTGTTGGACAGGCGGGCAGGTGCAGCAGAGATCGTTGAACAAGGAGAATGCATTATTTTTTACGGTTGTATTTAGGAGAGTCAATTGGGAGCCACAGAAGAGAGAAATAAATAGTATGCCATGAAGACTCGCCATGGAGGGTTTGTTAACACATGTCCAAGAAGGGCCGAAGTATACAGAATGGTGTCGTCTGCGTAGAGGTGGATCAGAAGACTCCCCAGCAGCAAGAGCGACATCATTGGGATGTATACAGAGAATGAGAGTCCGTCCAAGAATTGAACCCTGTGTGTCCCCCCATAGAGCCTGCCAGGGAGGCCCGGACAACAGACCCTCCGGATTTAATGAGCAAAAAACACTGAACTCGGATCAGAGAGTCGTTGGTGACGCCAGGCAGGCAATCATTTGAGAGAGCCAAGTGGTTTATCGGGTCTGCCGGGATGAAGATGTGTTGAAAAATAAATGACAGAGTCGAAAGAGCCTTGAGCCGAGGTAATGAATACGGCTAAAAAAGCAACGTATTGTTTCTTATCGATGGCGGTTAAGAATTCATTTAGGACCTTGAGCGTGGCTGATTTGCACCCACATGACCACTCTGAAACCAATTGCATAGCGAGAAGGTATGGTGGGATTCGAATGGTCGTAATCTTTTGTTGACTTTGGCTTTCTAAGCCTTAGAAAGGCAGGGTAGCCTAGATTAGGTCTGTAGCAGTTTTGGGTCAAGTGTCCCCCCCTTGGAGAGGGGGATGAACCGCAAAGCTGATTTCCAATCTTTGGGGAATCTCAGACGACACGAAGAGAGGTTGACAGGCTCGTAATAGGGGTGGCAACAATTTCAGCAGATCATCTTAGAAGAAGGGTCCAGATTCTCTAGCCCGGCTGATTTGTAGGTGGTCAAATTTTGCGCTGCTCTTTGTAGAACATCAGCTACTGGAAGTAGGTGAAGGAGAAATGGGGAAAGGCATTGGGCGAGTAGCTGTGGGGGGTGCAGTGCTGTTGACTACGCGGTAGGGTAGCCAGGTGAAGCATGGCCAGCTGTAGAGAAATGCTTATTAGAAACAAAATTCTCAATTATAGTGGATTTATCCAGTGGTAGACAGTATTTCCTATCGTTCAATGGGGCAGTGGCAGCTGGGAGGAGTGGGTTGTTTCTTATTCTCCATGGACTTTTAATATAGAGTTTGTGTTGCAGGAAACATATTTCTGCTTGAAAAAGCTAAGACCTTGCTTTTCTAACTGCCGCTGTGTATATTGGGGTTTTCATAGCTTCCCTAGAAAAGTTGGCGGTATCTACGGGGGGCGCCCGGGATCTAATGCAGAACGCCATAGGAATTTTTTTGTTTGGTGTAAGAAAGGCAGTCAGAGTCTGGAGAGAACCAAGGGCATATATCTAGTTCCTGGTTTCTAAATTTCTTGAATGGGGGGGGCGAGTGGGCGGTTATTTAAGATGGTGAGGATAATAATGAACCAGCATGCCGGTGCTAGCTGAACACGTATGAGATCAATATCCTTCCAGGATACCCCCAAATAAAAACACAGTCGAATTAGAAAGACCTGCTCGCTGAGTGTTTCAGGGGGATCGTTTGAACAGTGTGGTGGAGGTCTTTTGACTTCTGACCCATTAACGGATGCAGGCACTGAGAGCAGTGGATTGCTGAATCTTAGTTGAGGGAACAGCAGAGGTGTTATTTAGAGGGCAGTTGGGTGTGGGGAATG
The DNA here is from genome assembly GCF_016432855.1 of Salvelinus namaycush. Taxonomy (NCBI): domain Eukaryota; kingdom Metazoa; phylum Chordata; class Actinopteri; order Salmoniformes; family Salmonidae; genus Salvelinus; species Salvelinus namaycush. Next base: position 25,576,583 of record NC_052343.1, read on the forward strand.
ATGCTCTATGAGATGTGCCCGTGATTTACGGCTTTGGGTGGTACCTGGTAATTTCATTGATCATTTCATAGTGAGATTGAGGGCATCAAGGCTTAGATTGAACTTTTTGGAGTTAAAGCTGCAGATGGGCCAAATTTCTGTTTGAACAAGCGGCCTTTACTTTCCTAACTGACTGGTCCTCTGTCCCACCCCTCCCTCTACCTCCCGCTGTCCCCCTACCTCTACCTCCCTCTCTGTCCCCCCTACCTCTACCTCCCTCTGTCCCCCCTACCTCTACCTCCCTCTGTCACCCTACCTCTACTCCCTCTGTCCTCCCCTACCTCTATCTCCCTCTGTCACCCTCCCTCTACCTCCCTCTGTCCCCCTACCTCTACCTCCCTCTGTCCCCCCACCTCTACCTCCCTCTGTCCTCCTACCTCTACTCTACTCCCTCTGTTCCACTCCCTACCTCTACTCCCTCTGTCCCCCTACCTCTATCCCCTCTGTCACCCTCCCTCTACCTCCCTCTGTCCTCCCTACCTCTATCTCCCTCTGTCCCCCCTACCTCTACCTTCCTCTGTCCCCCCTACCTCTACCTCCCTCCCCCTACCTCTACCTCCCTACCCCTACCTCTACCTCCCTCTGTCCTCCCTACCTCTACCTCCCTCTGTCACCCCTCCCTCTACCTCCCTCCCCCTACCTCTACCTCCCTCTGTCCCCCCTACCTCTACCTCCCTCTGTCCCCCCTACCTCTACCTCCCTCTGTCCTCCCTACCTCTACCTCCCTCTGTCCCCCCTACCTCTACCTCCCTCTGTCCTCCCTACCTCTACCTCCCTCTGTCCCCCCTACCTCTACCTACCTCCCTCTGTCCCCCCTACCTCTACCTCCCTCTGTCCACCCTCCCCTCTCCATCCCTCCCTCTACCTCCATCTCTATCCCTCCCTCTACCTCCCTCTGTCCCCCCTCCCTCTCCCTCCCTCTGTCCCCCCTACCTCTACCTCCCTCTGTCCACCCTCCCTCTCCATCCCTCCCTCTGTCCACACTCCCTCTCCCTCCCTCTGTCCCCCCTACCTCTTCCTCCCTCTGTCCTCCCTACCTCTACCTCCCTCTGTCCCCCCTCCCTCTCCATCCCTACCTCTACCTCTCTCTGTTCCCCCTCCCTCTCCATCCCTACCTCTACCTTCCTCTGTCCACCCTCCCTCTCCATCCCTACCTCTACCTCCCTCTGCCCCCCCTCCCTCTCCATCCATCCTACCTCTACCTCCCTCTGTCCCCCCTCCCTCTCAATCCTACCTCTACCTCCCTCTGTCCCCCCTCCCTCTACATCCCTACCTCTACATCCCTCTGTCCCCCCTACCTCTACCTCCCTCTGTCCCCCCTCCCTCTCCATCCCTACCTCTACCTTCCTCTGTCCACCCTCCCTCTCCATCCCTACCTCTACCTCCCTCTGTCCCCCCCTCCCTCTCCATCCATCCCTACCTTCCTCTGTCCCCCCTACCTCTACCTCCCTCTGTCACCCCTACCTCTACCTCCCTCTGTCACCCCTACCTCTACCTCCCTCTGTCCTCCCTACCTCTATCTCCCTCTGTCACCCCTCCCTCTACCTCCCTCTGTCCCCCCTACCTCTACCTCCCTCTGTCCCCCCTACCTCTACCTCCCTCTGTCCCCCCTACCTCTACCTCCCTCTGTCCTCCCTACCTCTACCTCCCTCTGTCCCCCCTACCTCTACCTCCCTCTGTCCTCCCTACCTCTACCTCCCTCTGTCCCCCCTACCTCTACCTCCCTCTGTCCCCCCTACCTCTACCTCCCTCTGTCCACCCTCCCTCTCCATCCCTCCCTCTACCTCCATCTCTATCCCTCCCTCTACCTCCCTCTGTCCCCCCTACCTCTACCTCCCTCTGTCACCCCTACCTCTACCTCCCTCTGTCCACCCTCCCTCTCCATCCCTCCCTCTGTCCACACTCCCTCTCCATCCCTCTGTCCCCCCTACCTCTTCCTCCCTCTGTCCTCCCTACCTCTACCTCCCTCTGTCCACCCTCCCTCTCCATCCCTACCTCTACCTCTCTCTGTCCCCCCTCCCTCTCCATCCCTACCTCTACCTTCCTCTGTCCACCCTCCCTCTCCATCCCTACCTCTACCTCCCTCTGCCCCCCCTCCCTCTCCATCCATCCCTACCTCTACCTCCCTCTGTCCCCCCTCCCTCTCCATCCCTACCTCTACCTCCCTCTGTCCCCCCTCCCTCTCCATCCCTACCTCTACCTTCCTCTGTCCTCCCTACATCTACCTCCCTCTGTCCCCCCTCCCTCTCCATCCCTACCTCTACCTTCCTCTGTCCACCCTCCCTCTCCATCCCTACCTCTACCTCCCTCTGTCCCCCCCTCCCTCTCCATCCATCCCTACCTCCCTCTGTCCCCCCTACCTCTACCTCCCTCTCCATCCCTACCTCTACCTCCCTCTGCCCCCCCCTCCCTCTCCATCCATCCCTACCTCCCTCTGTCCCCCCTACCTCTACCTCCCTCTGCCCCCCCCTCCCTCTCCATCCATCCCTACCTCCCTCTGCCCCCCCTCCCTCTCCATCCATCCCTACCTCCCTCTGTCCCCCCTACCTCTACCTCCCTCTGTCCCCCCTCCCTCTCCATCCTACCTCTACCTCCCTCTGTCCCCCCTCCCTCTACATCCCTCCCTCTACCTCCCTCTCCATCCCTCCCTCTGTCCGCCCTCCCTCTCCATCCCTACCTCTACCTCCCTCTGTCCCCCCTCCCTCTCCATCCCTACCTCTACCTCCCTCTGCCCCCCCTCCCTCTCCATCCCTCCCTCTACCTTCCTCTCCATCCCTACCTCTACCTCCCTCTGTCCCCCCCTCCCTCTCCATCCCTCCCTCTACCTCCCTCTGCCCCCCCTCCCTCTCCATCCCTCCCTCTACCTCCCTCTCCATCCCTACCTCTACCTCCCTCTGTCCCCCCCTCCCTCTCCATCCTACCTCTACCTCCCTCTGTCCCCCCTACCTCTACCTCCCTCTGTCCCCCCCTCCCTCTCCATCCCTCCCTCTACCTCCCTCTGTCCCCCCTACCTCTATCTCCCTCTGTCACCCCTCCCTCTACCTCCCTCTGTCCCCCCCCCCCCCTCCCTCTCCATCCCTCCCTCTGTCCCCCCCTCCCTCTCCATCCCTCCCTCTACATCCCTCTGTCCCCCCTACCTCTACATCCCTCTGTCCCCCCTCCCTCTCCTTCCCTCCCTCTACCTCCCTCTCTCCTCTCTCACCGGGGGCTGGTCATGTCCTGGGGAAGGTGGAACCACTCCTGGAGCTTGGCCTCCTGTCCAACTCCCACCTGAGGAACGCAGAGAGAAAAATGACAAATTAGATTGAGTAAATTACACACACCCACGCACGTATGCACACACACACACACACACACACACACACACACACACACACACACACACACACACACACACACACACACACACACACACACACACACACACACACACACAAAATCTCTATTTCTCACCTTGACCAGGTAGGAGCCGGGCTCCACCGAGCATGCCCAGTAGTGCCTTCCCTGGGTGATGGCCAGGTCGCCTATGAGGAGGTCAGAGGTCAGGTGACAGGAAGTGAGGGAGCGGTCGGCGGCCTGCAGAAGGGAGAGGCCAGGCACGCTGCGGGCATATGTCTGTCCTTTACCCAGCGCCAGTCGGTCAGCATGCAAACCCCAGCGAGAGTCCAGAGAGAAACACAACACTGACGGAGGAGGGAGAGGGGAGGAGGAGGAGAGGGAGAGGGGGAGAAGGAGAGGGAGAGGGGGAGGAGGAGGAGAGGGAGAGGGGGAGGAGGAGAGGGAGAGGGGGAGGAGGGAGGGAGAAGGAGAGGAGGAGAGGAAGAGGGGGAGGAAGAGGAGGGACAGTGAGAGGAGGAGGAGGGAGAAGAGGAGGTCGAGGAAGAGGAAGAGGAGGGAGAAGGAGAGGGGGAGGAAGGGGAAGGGTTAGATATAGCATCAGGGAGAGGAGCTGAGGAGCAGAGCTGCTTACATCTACAGGAAACTGATGTATTCTGGAGGAATAAATACACCCCAGGAAAGAGAGGATAGGAAAGAGAGGGAACGAGGAGAGCAGGAAATAAGAGATAGAGAGAGAGAGGTCTAAAGAGGGAGAGAAACCTAGCCCAATACAGGTACGACTGCTGATCACTGATCAGTTTTTGAGAAATTAATAAATGAATCTCCTTTAGTAAGCCACATAAACACTTAATAACACAGGAGACAGGGGGAGTGTTTATACAGTATGGACAGTGTGAGGACAGAGAGGGAGAGATGTCGATAAAGAGAGAGAGAGAGGTAGGAGAAGGACAGAGAGTGGGATGGTAGGATTCTTCTGAGATGAATCAAGTACAAAGGGTTAGCAAGGTGAAAGACAGGAAGGAGAGATAGGGATGTAAAAGGATGGAGGGATGGAGAGAGGATGGAGGGATGGAGAGAGGATGGAGGGATGGAGAGAGGATGGAGGGATGGAGAGAGGATGGAGGGATGGAGAGAGGATGGAGGGATGGAGAGAGGATGGAGGGATGGAGAGAGGATGGAGGGATGGAGAGAGGATGGAGGGATGTAAAGAGGATGGAGGGATGGAGAGGATGGAGGGATGGAGAGAGGATGGAGGGATGGAGAGAGGATGGAGGGATGGAGAGAGGATGGAGGGATGGAGAGAGGATGGAGGGATGGAGAGAGGATGGCGGGATGGAGAGAGGATGGAGGGATGGAGAGAGGATGGAGGGATGGAGAGAGGATGGAGGGATGGAGAGAGGATGGAGGGATGGAGAGAGGATGGAGGGATGGAGAGAGGATGGAGGGATAGAGAGAGGATGGAGGGATGGAGAGAGGATGGAGGGATGGAGAGAGGATGGGGGATGGAGAGAGGATGGAGGGATGGAGAGAGGATGGAGGGAGAGGATGGAGGGATGGAGAGAGGATGGAGGGATGGAGAGAGGATGGAGGGATGGAGAGGATGGAGGGATGGAGAGGATGGGGGATGGAGAGAGGGCCGGGGCGTGGAGCTGGGTTGCAGAACAGAGGGAGTGGGTTATGCAGAGAGAAGATGAGAAGATGAGGGAATTGAGAAGGTGAAGGGATGGATTGGGACAAAAGAGGTATTGACTTTGTTAAACAATTCCCCAACAATAATTGTATCATGAATTGCGTACGTACGTGTCTGTGTGTGTCTCACCTGGTGCGGGTGGTGTGTGCAGGTAAACCTCTTCGCTGTACTCTCCAAACCCTGCCTTATTGCTTCCTTTCACCCTTAACACGTACACACTGTCCATCTCCAGCCTGTCAATCACAGCACTAGTCCCGCCCACCTCCTCCAGGCGTTGCCACGCCACTGGAGCATTGGGACTTCTGACCTCTCCTCCCCAGCCTGCCTCGGTCAATCCCATTCGCCGCTGGAACTCAACGGAGAAGTGCCAGGCAGGGGCGGAGTCCTGGGGGAGTCGCCAGCACAGGAACAGCTGGTCATAGGCCAGCGTCCGCTGAGTGTCAATCACAGGAGCCAATGGGGCTGTAGCAGGGGCAGGGCAGAGAAGAAAAGGAAGTTATATTGGTGGATGGGATGAGTTAGCTTTCAGATCTAACCTCGTACACGCACCTCTTATGTATTCCATGTTGCTGATGAGTTTCACTTCTCTGGAGGCGTCCATGTGGAAGTGTCTGAAGGAGGGATCAGCCGAGAGAGAGAAACACTGCAGATTCTCTATCGCTTTCACCAGCCTGGAGAGAGAGAAAGAGAGAGTCAGAGACAGAGAAAAAGAGAGAGAAAGAGCGAGAGAGAAAATATAGAGGGGGACGGGGCTGGTAAGCGTTAAGCGTTGATATTGCACCTGTTATTTACCCACGGTGTGTGTGTGCGCGTGCGCATGTGTGTCTTGCATCTACCACCCGTACCTGTTGTGGGTGATTCGTGCGGCCTGTACGAAGCAGGGTTGGTCGGTCTCTTTGAGCAGCTCCTGTGTGTAGGCCATTAACCCGCCGTCCTCCTGCAGACCCCTCCTCTCAGACACCTGGGCCGACAGGGCCTCCCCCCTCCTCAGCCGGGCCCCCTCCAGGGCCAGGGTCAACGCTCCCTGTCGCTCAGCTAGAGACGCCCCCAGCTCCCTCACAGACTGGGACAACTGCTCCCTCGCCAACACACTGTTCAACTGGAGAGAGGGAGTTGAGAGGGGTATAAGGGAGGGGGTAAAGGGAGAGAGACAGGGAGAGGATGTGGGGGAGTTGGGAAGAAGGGAGGGGGTAAATGGAGAGAGACAGGGAGAGGATGTGGGGGAGGTGGGAAGAAGGGAGGGGGTAGAGGGAGGGAAAGAAGAGCATGAAGGTTATACTGTGTTGGAGAGAAAGAGGCAATCGAAGGATAGAGGGAAGAAAGTAGTGGATTGGATGAAAGAGAGAGAAAGGATGGAGAGAGAGTTTACCTCCATATGTGTGATGGCACTCTCCAGCTGAGTTATCTGAGCCTTTACTGTGTCCTGATTGGCCAGAATGTAGTTGATCTCCTTGGTGATTTTGTCCTCAGGTGTTAAGAGAGACAGATGACAATATCAGCAAGCAAACATGTAGTTTCATGGTTTAACAGATAGATAGACTCTGCGGAGCTTACAGAGACAGACAGACAGACAGACAGACAGACAGACAGACAGACAGACAGGCAGGCAGGCAGGCAGGCAGGCAGGCAGACAGACAGACAGACAGACAGACAGACAGACAGACAGACAGACAGACAGACAGACAGACAGACAGACAGATAGATAGATAGATAGATAGATAGATAGATAGATAGATAGATAGATAGATAGATAGATAGATAGATAGATAGATAGATAGATAGATAGATAGATAGATAGACAGACAGACAGACAGACAGACAGACAGACAGACAGACAGACAGACAGACAGACAGACAGACAGACAGATACCTTTAGTGCCTGGCAGGCCTGTGCGATGGGCGCCACCTTGTGGCCGTGGTGGACTCTGCGGAGCTTACAGAGAGGACACAGCAGTCTCTGGCAGGAGCGACAGTACCACAACAACCTCTCCTGCTCATGCTCCAGACACGTTAGGACCTAATAGGGGAGAACGGGGGAGAGGAGGAGAGGAGAGGGCAAGAGGGGAGGAGGGGGAGAGGAGGAGGAGAGAGGAGAGGGCAAGGGGGGAGGAGGGGGAGAGGAGGAGGAGATAGGAGAGGGCAGGAGGGGAGAGGAGAGGGGACGAGGGGGAGAGGGCAGGAGGGGAGAGGAGAGGGTAGGAGAGGGCAGGAGCGGAGAGGAGGGGAGGAGGGGGAGAGGATGAGAGGAGAGAGGGCAAGGGTGGGAGAGGAGGGGAGAGGAGGAGGAGAGGAGAGAGGGCAAGGGAGAGGAGGGGGGAGGAGGGGGAGAGGAGGAGGAGGAGAGGAGAGAGGGCAAGGGAGAGGAGGGGGGAGGAGGGGGAGAGGAGAGAGGAAGAAGATATAACAGGAGGAGGAGGAAAAGGAGGTCACCAGCCAAACTCAGAGAGAGTCACTGTGGAGGAAAAAGGTGAAGGAGAGAGAGAGTTTACTGTAGAGGAAACAGGTGAAGGACAGAGAGAGGTACAGTAGAGGAAACATGTGAAGGAGAGAGAGAGGTACTGTAGAGGAAACAGGTGAAGGAGAGAGAGAGGGACTGTAGAGGAAACAGGTGAAGGAGAGAGAGAGAGAGGGACTGTAGATGAAACAGGTGAAGGAGAGAGAGAGGGACTGTAGAAGACACAGGTGAAGGAGAGAGAGAGGGAACTGTAGAGGAAACAGGTGAAGGAGAGAGAGAGGGGGACTGTAGAGGAAACAGGTGAAGGAGAGAGATTGACTGTAGAGGAAACAGGTGAAGGAGAAAGAGAGAGAGAGGTACTGTAGAAGACACAGGTAAAGAAGTTATAGAGATATGGATAGATACAGAGAAGAGGGAAATACAGGACAAAAACAGCAATTTCATGAACATAGTTAACCCCTACATACACCCCCCAAATACTATGTAAACACACACACACAAAACACACACATACATTGGGTCTGAAGTTGTTGGTGGGCAGTATGTGTTCGTGCTGGGAGCGGATCGTTCCCCAGGGGTGGTAGAGCTTGAAACACTCGTTGCAGAAGTTGGACCTGCAGTCAGCACAGCCCTTAGTGGCCTCCAAGGACTGAGGAGCCTTACAGAAGCCACACATTATAGCCACGCTGCCCAGGCTCACTGTGTGTCTGTACCTGGAGGCAGACAGGGGGAGGGGGAGAAACAGTGGAGAGGGTGGGGGTTGATACAAAAAGAGGAGAGTGAGAGAACACAGAGCAACATTAAGCCATAATGATGTCACTGTCCAAGATCAGTGTAGAAAGAGGGAGAGAGAGAGAGAGAGAGAGAGAGAGAGAGAGAGAGAGAGAGAGAGAGAGAGAGAGAGAGAGAGAGAGAGAGAGAGAGAGAGAGAGAGAGAGAGAGAGGGAGAGAGAGACTGGACGTGGGTTAGGCAAAAGTTAGGAAGGGGGGGATGAGAGGTGAGAAAAAGAGGGGGAATGAGCTAAATGTGCTATTGTACGCTCTGTTCTGTTCTGTTCTCTTCTGCTCTGCTTTCAGATGTGTTTTTTATTTTTTATCCAACTTCCTGACCTGGATCCTTCAGCTGTGTTCTGTGTTCCTGCAGACTGCACTGTTTCTACTTCCAGTGAGCTATGGACTCTCAACACGCCCAGTCACGCTTTACTGACAGAGACAACCCAGCCTCCAGGGGAGAGCCTCTTTCATCCCAATTCTTTCCCCCTCTCTCTCTCTCTTTCATCCCAATTCTTTCCCCCTCTCTCTCTCTCTTTCATCCCAATTCTTTCCCCCTCTCTCTCTCTTTCTCATCCCAATTCTTTCCCCCTCTCTCTCTCTCTTTCATCCCAATTCTTTCCCCCTCTCTCTCTCTCTTTCATCCCAATTCTTTCCCCCTCTCTCTCTCTTTCATCCCAATTCTTTCCCCCTCTCTCTCTCTCTCATCCCAATTCTTTCCCCCTCTCTCTCTTTCATCCCAATTCTTTCCCCCTCTCTCTCTTTCATCCCAATTCTTTCTCCCTCTCTCTCTCTCTCTCTCTCATCCCAATTCTTTCCCCCTCTCTCTCTCTTTCATCCCAATTCTTTCCCCCTCTCTCTCTCTCTTTCATCCCAATTCTTTCCCCCTCTCTCTCTCTCTCTCATCCCAATTCTTTCTCACTCTCCCTATACCTCTCCCAAATCTCTCTTCCATCCCCTCTCTCTTCCCTTCTCTACGTGAATCTCAGTAGTCTACAAAGGCCTCCTCTCTTCCTCTCTTTCAGATCACTACTAATGAAGGAAAGGAAACAAGGAAAGGAGGCTATTTATGAGAATCACAATGTCTATGTGTTTGTCTCTTGAAGCGTTCAGAACCTCAACTTGTTGTTCAGAAAGTCCATTTGATGTTTGTGTGAATTATGAAGTCACCTCAGCTTCCCAGTTCCCACACACTCAGCTCGTTAGGCTCTGCTTCAGGAGAGGGGGGGTTCTCCCCGTACCAAAACCAATGATTTTCTGTCCCATTTATAAAGCACTATTGACTTTTCCTTCTTTCTGTGCTGATCTTTATTTCCTGCAGGATTGGTTCAGAACCTACATTCCTCTGTAAGAAAGTGAGCAACTCTCTCTACGTGTGTGTGTGTGTGTGTGTGTGTGTGTGTGTGTGTGTGCGTGCGTGCGTGCGTGCGTGCGTGCGTGCGTGCGTGCGTGCGTGCGTGCGTGCGTGCGTGCGTGCGTGCGTGCGTGCGTGCGTGCGTGCGTGTGTACCTCTCTACGATGCGTTCCAAGGTGAGATTCCTGAGGCAATCGGTCAGTCCTCTCTCCCCCAGCTCCACCTCCTTGTGACAGGACGGACAGGGGAACAGCATGGGGGCAGGAGACATGTCCTTACGACGACGCCCGGGGTACGTCCCAAAACCTGAGAGGTGGGGGGAGGAGGGGGTAGGTTTGGAGAGGGAGAGAGGAGACAGTGTGAGACAGAAAGTAATCAGTATGAGTGTGATAGTTCCATCACAGTTTGATAGAACTAGAGACATACTTTTCTATCCCCTGACTGCACTGCACACTACATGCTGACACAGACAGAAACTACTGCTTCACACCTAGAACACCTGCTAGTTCAAACACACACACACACACACACACTCTACTGCCCCTCAACTCTCTCTCTCAACATAAATAATAAATATATCATATGAACATTTCATGTCTTTGAAGTGTTGTGATGTATGAACCAGTCCTATACACTGCATCTACAAAACATGAACAACACCTGCTCATTCCCTGACATAGACTGACCAGGTGAATCCTATGATCCCTTATTGATGTCACTTGTTAAATCCACTGATTGAAATCAGTGTAGATGAAGGGGAGGCAGGTTAAATAAGGATTGTAATCCTTGAGACAATTGAGACATGGATTGTGTATGTGTGACATTCAGAGGGTGCATGAGCAAGACAAAGGATTTAAGTGCCTTTGAACAGGGTATGGTAGTAGGTGCCAGGCGCACCAGTTTGTGTTAAGAACTGCAACGTTGCTGGGTTTTTACGCTCAACAGTTTCCTGTGTGTATCAAGAATGGTCCACCACCCAAAGGACATCCAGCCAATTTGACACAACTGTGGAAAGCATTGGAGTCAACATGGGCCAGCATCCAAGTGAAATGCTTTCGACACCTTGTAGACTCCATGCCCAGACGAATTGAGGCTGTTCTGAGGGCAACAGGGGGTTCCTAATGTTTAGTATACTCTGTGTTTATAGTTAGTTGGGTCATTGCAGTTGAACGTTCCGGGAGAATTGAAAGGCAATGCTACCAAATACTAATTGAGTGTATGTAAACTTCTGACCCAATGGGAATGTGATGAAAGACATAAAAGCTGAAATAAATCATTCTCTCTACTATTATTACGACATTTCACATTTTAAAAATAAAGTGGTGATCCTAACTGACCTAAGACAGGGAATCTTTACTATGATTAAATGTCAGGAATTGTGAAAAACTGAGTTAAAATGTATTTGGCTAAGGTGTATGTAAACTTCCGAGTCAACTGTAGCTATTGCTAAGTGATAATTGACACTTCCAAATTGTGTTGTTTATTTCAGATAGATTTCAAATCCAACGAAGACACACCAACACTGTACAGACTTGGATGCACATTATGCAGAATGGTAATCAATAAAAACTTGTTTTAAATTCGCAGTTCTGTTTTGTTTGTTTACAGCGGGTCATTTCATAGGGAACTGTAGGAGGAGCTCTCGTATTGTTACATCATCAACATTTAGAGAATAAATACGCTAACATGGCAGATGTTCTAAAACCTGGCCGACCTGTTTGATATACAGTACCAGTCAAAGGTATAGACACACCTACTCATTCAAGGGTTTTTCTTTATTTTTACTATTTTCTACATTGTAGAATAATAGTGAAGACATCAAAACTATGAAATAACACATATGGAATCATGTAGTAACCAAAAAAGTGTTAAACAAATCAAAATATATTTAATATTTGAGATTCTTCAAAGTAGCCAACCTTTGCCTTGATGACAGCTTTGCACACTCTTAGCATTCTCTCAACCAGCTTCATGAGGTAGTCACCTGGAATGCATTTCAATTAACAGGTGTGGTTTATTAAAAGTTAATGTGTGGAATTTATTTCCTTCTTAATGTGTTTGAGCCAATCAGTTGTGTTGTGACAAGGTAGGGGTGGTATTCAGAAGATAGCCCTATTTGGTAAAAGACCAAGTCCATATTATAGAAAGAACAGCTCAAATAAGCAAAGGGAAATGACAGTCCATCATTACTTTAAGACATGAAGGTTAGTCAATCCGGAAAACTTCAAGAACTTTGAAAGTTTCTTCAAGTGCAGTCGCAAAAAACATCAAGGGCTATGATGAAACTGGCTCTCATGAGGACCGCCACAGGAAAGGAAGACCCAGAGTTACCTATGCTGCAGAGGATAAGTTCATTAGAGTTAACTGCACCTCAGATTGCAGCCCAAATAAACACTTCGCAGAGTTCAAGTAGCAGACACATCTCAACATCAACTGTTCAGAGGAGACTGCGTGAATCAGGCCTTCATGGTCGAAATGCTGCAAAGAAACCATTACTAAAGGACACCAATAAGAAGAAGAGACTTGCTTGGGACAAGAAACACGAGAAATGGACATTAGACTAGTGGAAATCTGTCCTTTGGTCTGATGAGTCCAAATTTGACATTTTTGGTACCAACCGCAGTGTCTTTGTGAGACGCAGAGAAGGTGAACGAATGATCTCCGTATGTGTAGTTCCCACCTTGAAGCATGGAAGAGGAGGTGTGATGGTGCTTGCATGTGACAGTGTCTGTGATTTATTTAGAATTCAAGGCACACTTAACCAGCATGGCTACCACAACATTCTGCAGCGATTCGACATCCCATCTGTTTTGCACTTAGTGGGACTATTATTTGTTTTTCAACAGGACAATGACCCAACACACCTCCAGGCTGTGTAAGGGCTATTTGACCAAGAAGGACTGCCCGTTCCATGATCTCGCCATCACGGTTGACAACTCCATTGTGTCCTCCTCCCAGAGTGCTAAGAACCTTGGCGTGATCCTGGACAACACCCTGTCGTTCTCAACTCACATCAAGGCGGTGACCCGTTCCTGTAGGTTCATGCTCTACAACATTCGCAGAGTACGACCCTGCCTCACACAGGAAGCGGCGCAGGTCCTAATCCAGGCACTTGTCATCTCCCGTCTGGATTACTGCAACTCGCTGTTGGCTGGGCTCCCTGCCTGTGCCATTAAACCCCTACAACTCATCCAGAACGCCGCAGCCCGTCTGGTGTTCAACCTTCCCAAGTTCTCTCACGTCACCCCGCTCCTCCGCTCTCTCCACTGGCTTCCAGTTGAAGCTCGCATCCGCTACAAGACCATGGTGCTTGCCTACGGAGCTGTGAGGGGAACGGCACCTCCGTACCTCCAGGCTCTGATCAGGCCCTACACCCAAACAAGGGCACTGCGTTCATCCACCTCTGGCCTGCTCGCCTCCCTACCTCTGAGGAAGTACAGTTCCCGCTCAGCCCAGTCAAAACTGTTCGCTGCTCTGGCACCCCAATGGTGGAACAAACTCCCTCACGACGCCAGGTCAGCGGAGTCAATCACCACCTTCCGGAGACACCTGAAACCCCACCTCTTTAAGGAATACCTAGGATAGGATAAAGTAATCCTTCTAACCCCCCCCTCCCCCTTAAAAGAGTTAGATGCACTATTGTAAAGTGGTTGTTCCACTGGATATCATAAGGTGAATGCACCAATTTGTAAGTCGCTCTGGATAAGAGCGTCTGCTAAATGACTTAAATGTAAAATGTAAATGTAAGGAGAGTGATGGAGCGCTGCATCAGATGACCTGGCCTCCACAATCACCTGACCTCAACCCAATTGAGACGGTTCGGGATGAGTTGGACCACAGAGTGAAGGAAAAGCAGCCAACAAGTGCTCATCATATGTGGGAACTCCTTCTAGACTGTTGGGAAAGCATTCCAGGTGAAGCTGGTTGAGAGAATGCCAAGAGTGTGCAAAGTTGTCATCAAGGCAAAGGGTGGCTACTTTCAAGAATCTCAAATATAAAATATATTTTGATTTGTTTAACACTTTTTTGCTTACTACATGATTCATCATGACTGGTTGCATCACTGCCTGGTATGGCAACTGCTCAGCCTCCGACCGCAAGGCACTACAGAGGGTCGTGCGTACGGCCCAGTACATCACTGGGGCCAAGATTCCTGCCATCCAGGACCTCTATACCAGGCGTTGTCAGAGGAAGGTCCTAAAAATTGTCAAAGACTCCAGCCACCCTAGTCATAGACTGTTTTCTCTGCTACCGCACGGCAAGTGGTACCAGAGGGCCAAGTCGAGGTTCAAAAGGCTTCTTAACAGCTTCTACCCCCAAGCCATAAGACTCCTGAACAGCTAATCAAAGGGCTACCCAGACCCCTCGTTTACGCAGCTGCTACTCTCTGTTTATAATCTATGCATAGTCACTTTAACTCTACCTACATGTACATATTACCTCAATTAACCGGTGCCCCCGCACATTGACTCTGTACCGGTACCCCCTGTATATAGCCTCCACATTGACTCGGTACCGGTACCCCCTGTATATAGCCTCCACATTGACTCTGTACCGGTACCCCCTGTATATAGCCTCCACATTGACTCTGTACCGGTACCCCCTGTATATAGCCTCCACATTGACTCTGTACCGGTACCCCCTGTATATAGCCTCCACATTGACTCTGTACCGGTACCCCCTGTATATAGCCTCCACATTGACTCTGTACCGGTACCCCCTGTATATAGCCTCCACATTGACTCTGTACCGGTACCACCTGTATATAGCCTCCACATTGACTCTGTACCGGTACCCCCTGTATATAGCCTCCACATTGACTCTGTACCGGTACCACCTGTATATAGCCTCCACATTGACTCTGTACCGGTACCCCCTGTATATAGCCTCCACATTGACTCTGTACCGGTACCCCCTGTATATAGCCTCCACATTGACTCTGTACCGGTACCCCCTGTATATAGCCTCCACATTGACTCTGTACCGGTACCCCCTGTATATAGCCTCCACATTGACTCTGTACCGGTACCCCCTGTATATAGCCTCCACATTGACTCTGTACCGGTACCCCCTGTATATAGCCTCCACATTGACTCTGTACTGGTAGCCCCTGTATATAGCCTCCACATTGACTCTGTACCGGTACCCCCTGTATATAGCCTCCACGTTGACTCTGTACCGGTACCCCCTGTATATAACCCAGCTTGTTATTTTACTGCTGCTGTTTAATTATTTGTTACTTCTATTTTCAATTTTTTACTTAACACTTATTTTCATTTGTTTTTGTAACTTCTTAAAGCATTGTTGGTTAAGGGCTTGTAAGTAAACATTTCACTCTAAGGTCTAAGCCTGTTGTATTCGGGACATGTGACAAATAAAATTGGATTTGATTCCATATGTGTTATTTCATAGTTTTGATGTATTCACTATTATTTTACAATGTAGAAAATAGTACAAATAAAGAAAAACCCTTGAATGAGTAGGTGTGTCCAAACCTTTGACTGGTACTGTAAATACACTACCGTTCAAAGGTTTGGGGTCACTGAAAAATGTCCTTGTTTTTGAAAGAAAAGCACATTTTTTGTCCATTAAAATAACATCAAATTGATCAGAAATACAGTGTAGATGTTGTTAATGTTGTAAATGACTTTTGTAGCTGGAAACGGCATATTTTTTTATGGAATATCTACATAGGCGTACAGAGGCCCATTATCAGCAACCATCACTCCTGTGTTCCAATGGCACGTTGTGTTAGCTAATCCAAGTTTATCCCTTTAAAAGGCTAATTGATCAGAAGAAGCAATACAACTGGCCTTCTTTAGACTAGTTGAGTATCTGTAGCATCAGCATTTGTGGGTTCGATTACAGGCTCAAAATGTCCAGAAACAAAGCCCCTTTTTCTGAAACTTGTCAGTCTATTCTTGTTCTGAGAAATGAAGGCTATTCCATGCGAGAAATTGCCAAGAAACTGAAGATCTCGTACAGCGCTGTGTACTACTCAACGTCAACCGTGAAGAGGCGACTCCGGGATGCTGGCCTTCTAGGCAGAGTTCCTCTGTCCAGTGTCATACATACATTTACATTTAAGTCATTTAGCAGACGCTCTTATCCAGAGCGACTTACAAAGTGTCTGTGTTCTTTTGCCCATCTTAATCTTTTCTTTTTATTGGACAGTCTGATATATGGCTTTTTCTTTGCAACTCCGCCTAGAACTCCGCCTAGACTGACGAGTTTCAGAAAAAGGGGCTTTGTTCGGAACACAGGAGTGATGGTTGCTGATAATGGGCCTCTGTACGCCTATGTAGATATTCCATTAAAAATCTGCCGATTCCAGCTACAATAGTCATTTACAACATTAACAACATCTACACTGTATTTCTGATCTCTTTCTTTCTGATTTAATGGACAAAAAATGTGCTTTTCTTTCAAAAACAAGGACATTTCTAAGTGACCCCAAACTTTGGAATGGTAGTATATATATGGCTCTGGTATGAAAACCATCTTCACTGGCCAGTAAAACAAAGTCAGATGCTGATCTGATGATGATGTCACTCTCATCTGCAGGCACTGGCACACAAGTGAGATCGACATCAGCATTCACACACACGTTAACCCACCTGGTCTGAGGACGCGGTCCAGGCGGTCGGTGGTCTTGGGCGGGGGTCTGCGTGCCCCGCGCGGGGAGCGTGTGTTGGGGGAGGCAGCCGGGGAGTTGGGCTCTGGGGGGAGGTCTGGGGGAGGGTATCCTCTCTGGATTAACACCTCAGCAGCACACAGCAGACACACACTGTGCTGGCACGGCAGGATGATGGGCTGCTTCACCATCTCAGTACACACCGGGCAATGCAGCTCCCGCTCCATACTCTTTATGTTAGACTGGAGGATGAGAAAGGGAGGGGGGATAAGGGGTTGGAGATAGAAGAGAGACGGGGAGAGGAGTTAGAGGAGCAGGGAGGGGGGAAGCAAATAAAGGGTGAGTGAGCAGGGGAGAGGGTGTGAGGAGAAAGAGGGGGAAGTGAAAACAGGAGTGAGAATGAGGCAGAGGAATAATTTAACTGCTCTAAATAGAGGAGAGAGAGAGAGAGATGAGAGAGAGGGAGAGGGAGAGAGAGAAACAGCATCTTACATTATTTAACCATTCCTGGTTTAGAATTTATGTTGGACACATGAAAGGAGAAAGCAGGTGTGTGTGTGTGTGTATAAATACCCAGGCCAGGGCTGACTAAGGCGCTAAGGCGCTACAGCCAGTCTCCTTAAATATGAGTCTAATCACTTCATTCCAGCTGTCTGGCCAACAGCATGATGTAAACCCAGTATAGAGGAGTAATAGATCCTTTTATCTATAGCTTTGTTGTAGGACTAGTTGCTTTTAACCTTCCTCAGTTCAGTTAACACAAGCCACCATGATGGTGGGAAGAGATTAATTTTATGGGAACAACTAATTACATTAAATTGTATTTCAACGCACAAAATAGGCTATATTACCGGGCAAGGCCTAGCCGACTTCACCTTCCCTAGGCCGGCTATGGACATTTCAATGGGATTCATGATAGGCCACCGGGAAAATAGCATTCACATCGATTAGGCTTCGATAAGAATGATTACACCTCTCTCTCTCCTCTATCAATGTTTTTTCTTTCCCTGGCTCGGCAGAATAGTCGGTGTCAGCGGGTCCTTTCTGCGCCCAGGGGGGTTTCTGCACCTATGTTGCGCGAGAGCCAAGACCGCCGCCGCGTGCTGGCGCTCCCTGAATAACGTTTCTATGGCGACAAACATCATCCGTTCCCTGCTCACCGTGTTGCGAGATAGCAAATCATATCAACGGACCCCTTGTTTTTGTCTGTGCATGCGGGGGTACGCATTCGACCGATAGGCTTCAAAAATATATATATTGGCTATCCATTTAATCCTCCTTTCACCCTTTACCTCATAGCTAGGTGTGTCAATAACCAGCCGATAGTGACCAGCCGCTGGCGTCAAGCCAAAGTGTTGGAGCCAAATACCACCCATTTCTAATTTATAGCTCAGACTTATTAATGAATGTCTGGTTCAATTTTAGTCAATCTAAGAACAAAAGCAGACCATTTCACATTGAAGAAAAATATAGCCTAAGAATTATGTATGAAGGATGATGAAATGTTGATGCCAAAATGTATGTGAAGGCCTCTATATCTTATGTAGGCTAGCCTACGTGGCGTGCTGAACAGTTTAACTAAAAACATTATGCAATATTAATAACATTATATATATAGCTTAGCTGAGGAATTTCTCTTTGAACGGCCAGTTGAAATAAAGGTAACCTTACCACATTTATGTTTGCTATAGCCTCGGTCTGGTGGCCTACAGAATAACAAAATAGGCTCCAGTCTCCACATCACATTTATGGTAAACAAATAGGTCTAATTAACCATCACCACACTTACGCTGATTTGAACGAGTGCGTCCATCATAGACGTAAACGCCTGTAGTTCTGCTTCAGCCATCCTTTAGGATCAAAACGCGGTGTTGATGTTGAATGTAGCCTGGTCTGTCAAATTCACAATCGTAGCCTAGGCCTAGTAATATATTCAAATATGTTGTCCTAGGGTGAATGAAAAAAAAATGTTAAAAGCTTGGTCAATCAACCATATGTAGCCTAGGTATAGGCTATCGCATAATAGTCTGACCGGATGTATATGGTCTGGAGTGCGCAGCGTTGACTTCTGTCCCTTTCCACTGGGCTCGCGCTGATAAGCTGATGTTCAATAGTGGGGGATAGAGCATGCGTGGTGATTTCTGCTGAGTGAAACAGGTTCAAGTGCTCTCTCTCTCCCGCTATCTGTGTGTGTGTGTGTGTGTGTGTGCGTGTGCAGTGGCGGTTCTAGCACCCCACCCAAAAAAGCACCATTCTGCACTAACTGTCATTTTTATTCTGACATTTGGAACAACACAAATAAATAAACATAACATTTAAAAATATATAAATATAAAAATATATTAAAAAATAAGACTCATAAATAACAAAAATTTGTTACAAAGACAAATAGAAACAAATTTGGGTTGATTTGTCACTCGACCATCAATACATTACCCATCCCCCAACACTGTCAACCAAGAGTCAAGACTAAACCAATTCACCTTGGTGTTGTGCAGACTGGTTTTATTTTATTCTTAACAATTTCGCACACACCAGAAAAAAATGCAACAATATGTCTGTGAAACTATATATTATTCACAGTATTATGAATGAATTGTGGTTTATTTGGTAGCATTTCGTAGTGTGAATGATTTTACTAATTGCATTTGTACTGTACAAAGTTAGAGGTGCGCTATTTCATAGATTCCCCTGCTCCCCCTACCTCCGGCTTCCAGTGGGGAGATCTGAGGTCACCTACCCCCGCCCCCCTCCCCATCTCATACTTCTGAGTGGGAGACCTTCCCAGGCAGTAGCCTGCCTAGCTCACAAACTAGAATCAGGGCGCCCACTCCGACAAGGTTAATTGACCCACAGTCCCACACGGTGACATGATATAATTGACGTGACGTGCAAATGAGCGATAGAAAACTGATCGCGCAAATGCCACCATTCCAAAAAAAAATTGTGCGGGCGCCTCGTGCTGCCCCCGGCAAGATGCCCATGTCGCCTATACCTACATCCGCTACTGTGTGTGTGTGTGTGTCACTGTGTAGGCCTATACACGTAATCATTCTGAATATTTTGGGCAGATTTGGTTTGAAATGTAATTGTCACAAAAATGAATTACATTATTTTACTGCCACTGCATATCATGTCTGGTGAAAACAAAACACTGATATTGATGCATACATTGCATATGACCCTACCTACATGACAATTGTTTCACTTTAATAATATTTACATACTGCTCTACTTATCTCATATACTGTACTCTATTCTACTGTATTTTAGTCAACGCCACTCCGACATTGCTCATCCTAATATTTATATAATTCTTAATTCCATTCTTTTACTTTTAGATTTGTGTGTATTGTTAGAAACTACTGCACTGTTGGAGCTATGAACACAAGCATTTCGCTACACCCGCAATAACATCTACTAAATATGTGTATGTGACCAATAAAATTAGATTTTATTCTTGCCACTAGATGGCAACGTGAGATTATAAAACGCTACTAAAATGACGCGTTCACGAAGAAGCGTTCCTCATCCTCAACTGGTCTGTTTCCGTCCTAAATCGTTAACGAAACCCTACGTTCTTGAACGCACCCCAGATTTAAGTTGTTGTAGCAACGAGCTAAGCCATGCCTGCAGCTGAAGCGTCTGTTGTTTCTAGTCCTAGACACAGTTGTTTCAATTAATGGTAAATAAATCATCAAATGTGGCTAGTTTTTGGCTCCAAATATTGACTAACAAGTTGAACAACGTCGTATGTTCTGTATTGGGTACATTAGATAGCTAAGTTAGCACTATCAAGGTGAGTGTGCGGAAAAATTAGCTTATACATTTACTAATAGTAACGTTACTTAGTCTACACATTGTATGTAAAGTGCTGTTAACATTCATTTGTGTAGTCTTAACGTTAACGTTAGTAGTCTAGCTAACTAGCTAACATTTACAGCCAATATTGTGTTGCATTGTAGCAGGCTCAAGTCAACACACGGATTTTGTTGTTTCTATTGGAAATATTAACATTAACGTTACTTGTCAACGTTTGCCTATTCCGCCTCTTTATTCTAGGTACCATAGTACCCATACAGGCACATCTTTGCTGGAGCAATGTCTGCAGTCAGCAGCCTGGTCCCAGCTCGATTCCTGACTCTCACTGCTCACCTCGTCATCGTCATCACCATTTTCTGGTCACGGGTATGTTCACGAGTTCTGAGTACTGTCAAGGTTCTGGACAAACCATATCCTCTGTGTGTGACATGTCTCATGTCTGTATCTGGCATCTAGAAGACACCAGTTGTTCTTCACGACATCATCAACATGCTCGTCTATAATATATTGTGTCTCAACCGTGCTCAGAATCTAGTGATACTGTGTAGATCTATCTCTGAAGTAATCATACTCATTGTCCCACAGGAGAACAATGTTGAAGCTTGCCTGCCTTTGGATTTCACACAGGACCAATACGACAAGGAGGACACCAAGTAAGCATCTTTCACCCAGGACAGGACTCCTAACCCTGCACCCACACAGTCTATCCAAAAATAATTGCTATAGGTTTTAATAAATCACTTGTCTTACACACTCTCTCTCTATATATATATATATCTTTCTCTCCTCTATCTTTCTCTCCTCTCTATCTTTCTCTGTCTCTCTCTTCTAGGTTGGTGGTAGCGTTGTCAGTCACCATGGGTCTGTTTGCTATAGAGCTGGCTGGCTTCTTCTCTGGTGTGTCTATGTTCAACTGCACCCAGGGCCTCCTCTGTATCCTTTACATGTTCTCAAAACTCTTCCACAAAACCCTGTACATTACCAAAGTACACATAATGCATAGTACAGCAGTGGTCACCAGTCCTAGTCCTGGAGAACTACAGTTTGTTTTCGTTCTTGCCTAGTCCTAATTTTGTGTGGCCAGTCACATCAACAAGTAGGCTACTCAAGGTCTTGATGTTTTGTTGAGTAGCTGAGTGTTGGTGCTGGGCAAGAATGAAAGCCTGCACACAGTGTGACTCTCCAGGAATAGTGAAGAACATGGGAGGGAATCGATAGATGTAAGCAATATGCAGGAAGTTATACCCTTCTTTCAGATCAGCAAGGAGACATTAATATGGGCACAGATATAAGGTTGAGGAAGTAATCTTTTTATTGGTTTGGTTAAGATTCCCTGACTCAGGACTCCCTCCCCATACACCATCCATCTCTCCATCCACACACTAGCGACTGCAGCCCATGCCAGTGCCTCTTTGGCTCTGCTGTTCTTTCTGTTTGAACAATGGGCATGTGAAATATACTGGTGGATCCTTGCTTTCTGCAGGTCAGTGTGTGTGTGTGAGATTCTCAGAGGTTTTGTTTCCCTGACTGACGTCTCCTCCAGCGTTGGCTGTCCACTGCAGTGCATCCGTCTCCCTGTCTTTCTTTGTCTTCCAGAGATGGGAGTGTTGGACATACTGGCTTATTTTTGCCTTCTGCAGGTTTGTGTGTGTGTGACAGACAGACAGACAGACATCGTGTGTGTGTGACAGACAGACAGACATCGTGTGTGTGTGACAGACAGACAGACAGACATCGTGTGTGTGTGACAGACAGACAGACATCGTGTGTGTGTGTGTGTGTGTCCTGGAGTTATTTGGGTCATTTTTGCCTCGTGCAGGTTGATGCTTTGCTTATAATGCTGCCATCCTCTCTATCTCCTGTAGTGTTCTCCCTGCGTTTGTGGAGATCCTACTCTTCATCGCAGTGTTCGGACTGAAGAAGAAGCCACTATAACCGAGAGCAGTGTTTCACATCGATGTTCGGTCTGGAATGTAGTGTCCATCCTTCCCAGCACTTGTACACAGCTGTCCAAGTGTGTGACACATTGTGACTGTTCAACAGTGTCAAGGAGACATATCGGATGTTAGTGATGTTGGATGGTGATCGTAGTGACAAAGACAAAAGAGCTGGTTAAGATGTGGGTGGTCGTAGCTGCAGTATCCGATACGGTGACAGCATAGGTTCGAATCTGGCCTTCTGACACAACCTTTCTCTATCCATCAATAGTCAGATTATTTTATTTATTAATTTAAAGCTGTGGTCTGTGTTTCAGGATTCAACGGTTGTGTGGACTGTGGACGTTGTAGATGGAAACAGAGCTACTGTATGTACCAAGTGTAGGAGTTATTGTTACATATAGAGGCGGATATCACACTATTGAGCAAAAGAGGAGAAGGAGGAGAAGGCAACACGTGAGTGCATTTGCCATTCTGGTAAAAAACAGGAAACCAAAGATTAAACAGATAGTAAAATGGCTGAAGCCATACGTGCTTTAAAGTGCATTTATGGAAAGAGCAGGACACCATTATGAAGATTAAATAGAGAGGAAAGGCCATAAGTGCTTAGGGTAAAGGCCATAAGTGCTTAGGGTAAGATAGACATATATTAATTTTAGGACACGAGAGGGTCCTGCCACCATTATAATCGAATCAAGAGCGGATACAGGCGTTATTGGGCGTAAACAAGCAGGAAGCCGAAATAAAAGATAATGGTGGCAGATGACCTAGGAGAAGTAATTGAATTAACATATGTGATGAACTCATGTGCTGTGTGTGTATAAAGACAGAGCCAGTGCTCTGGGAAGGTGTGTGTCCCGCGGACCATCTAGGCTAATGATATACTTTGTATTAAAGCCTATATTGAATTTACAAGTTCTTGTAAGAGTGTTATATTTCTGAGACGATTATCCACGACACAAGGCAGAGAGGACAATTTCTAAAAACTCCAGCGTAGTGATCCTAATTGCTACGCTGAATGTATAGACACAAGTAACCATCTTTCTCTTCACCATGCTAAATGGTGAACCATAGGATTTTAGTACCACCTTTTTAAAACGTTTACCTAAAAAATATGTTTTATCAAGCTGTAGCTATTGTAAGAAATACCATTGTAAATAACACAAGCATATTGCTATTACATTGTTATAACTAACTTCTTTCTAAGCAGGGTTTCTCACACACCCAAAGATAGATGGCTGGCACAGACCTTTCATAAACACTGATAAGGAAAGGCCTTGATCAAAAGAGTGCTTGGGTCCGCATTTCACGAAATAATGAGACACACACATAACCAAGGACAGAGGGCTGACTACGCACACACAAAATCTCCTGTTTTAGCTGAACATTTGATAACAAAGAACTTTTGCTATAAGACTCAGAAGGATGACGCACAGCTCATCAGGACCAATCTGAGAAGACAACAACCTGATCAGGACCAACCAGAAAACCAGATCTACCAGACTCTACCTACTTTCTGTGCTGTATAAAATGACTATGTATTTCTGTTATCTGGGCTCTGTCTGCAGGTTCCTTAAGAGCTGAATGAACGAGTCCAAGCATGCTTGTATCAGATATCTTTACCTCTGAATAAAACTGCTTTTTATTATACGAATATCCACCCTGTCCAGAGTCTCTACTTCGTCTCAGTTCTCCAGTAAACTTGTGTCATCAACACTATCCCAGTTTGTTTTGCATTTCATTGTAGTCACTCCATTCCTTCGCTTTTAATATGCTTTTTAAATGAATCTAAAATGTGGTGATATCTTATGGTAGCTACACCCCTATATGTCAAAGTGTTAATAATTTTTTTTTACGATTAAAGTATTTTACCTGTGTAATCTAGTATTTATTTCATAAACCCCCCTTGAAAAATGTGTGCAGTGGGTCTTGACGCAGGTTTTGCGTTGCTATAATCTGATTGGCACTTCACATTCGACTCCTACGTATGCCACCTCTCACCGGTTCCGGGTAGCAGAAACGGAGCTTGTTCCTGGAGCTGCCTGTGTTTTGAAAGGATATCGAAAACGCATGATCTTTTGTGTCAAAAACGTAATTATTGATAAAATATCAAAACATGGGTAAGTTCTGCAAGGCTAACGTTACTGTTTAATTTTGATCAATGTTTGTGCGTTGAAAATCAATATTGAGGGATAGAAAACGTAAAGGTATCTAGCTGTGTAACGGTAGGCTTGCCATTTATTGCTAACTTTGTTAGCTACGTAGCTATTTTGTGCAGAATACACTTGCCAACAATATATATTTCTTCAGTTTAACGTTAGGTAGGCTGTGTTGTCAAAATGTATGATAAAGTTCTCTTGTAGCTACCTAGCTAGGTATTTTCAGTATTCGAGAGAGGTTGTTTCCACACGGGAATCTTTCAATAGTGTACACTGACGTGGCGCAAAGATTGCGGTTAGGATGCAGTGAAATGTTTCGTATAGGCTAGTTATTTTATGTTTCTGTCACTCAAAGATTAAATATAAACCCAATTGTTGATATTATTATTATGTTAGAATCTGGCATCTTCAGTCCAGCTGCAGCCCCTTAGATGATTGTTCTACTACTTTCACAAACTATGTGTAATCTGCCTCCCCTCCCTCCAGCGGTGAACACAGGCACATCCCTGGTTCTGTCCAGTCTGTTCTCTGTGTTGGTGTTTGCTGGGATGCAGATGTTCAGCAGACAGCTGGGCTCTACAGAGTTGCTCACCATCCTGGGAGGCTTCCTGGGCTCTGTCCTCTTCATCTGCTCCCTCACTGTATCCTCTTTACACCAAAACACACCACAACATAGCAGCACTGCATACAATGCAATTTAGGTAGACCTCAGATAGGCTTAGGGTTTTAAACTTGTCCGAGTAAGCTGTTTGTAAAGCCAGACAGCTAAAGTATTTTGTTTATGTTCTGTGCTCCCTTGAGTTCCCAAGTGATGGAAGCAGACAGTCAGATGGTTGGTTCTATAGTCCACATGCAGCACTGTGAGTCATGGTGGCAGGATTTTTTTTATTTATTATTTCACCTTTATTTATCAGGTAGGCTAGTTGAGAACAAATCAAATGTATTTATATAGCCCTTCTTACATCAGCTGATATCTCAAAGGGCTGTACAGAAACCCAGCCTAAAACCCCAAACAGCAAGGAAAGCAGGTTTAGAAGCACGGTGGCTAGGAAAAACTCCCTAGAAAGGCCAAAACCTAGGAAGAAACCAGGCTATGAGGGTTGGCAAGTCCTCTTCTGGCTGTGCCGGGTGGAGATTATAACAGAACATGGCCAAAATGTTCATAAATGACCAGCGTGGTCAAATAATAACAAGTTCTCATTTACAACTGCGACCTGGCCAAGGCTAAAGCAAAGCAGTTCGACACATACAACAACACAGAGTTACACATGGAATAAACAAACATACAGTAGGAAAAAAAATCTACATACAGTGTGTGCAAATGAGGTAAGATAAGGGAGGTAAGGCAATAAATAGGCCATGTGTGCGAAGTAATTACAATATACCAATTAAACACTGGAGTGATGAATGTGCAAGTAGAGATACTGGGGTGCAAAGGAGCAAGACAAAAATAAATACAGTATGGGGATAAATAAATACAGTAAAGGGATACATAAATACAGTAAGGGGATAAATAAATACAGTAAGGATCACTGAACGTCTAAAGGTCTAATGAAGCCACCACATTAGGTGTCTCTTCTCTCCCACTGTGTGTTTCCCTCCTTAACCCTTTCTCCAACCCAGGCCTTCAGTAACCTGGAAAACCTCATCTTCGGCAAGGGATTCCAGGTCAAGATCTTCCCAGAGAGTAAGTCTGTCTCCACAACTACAGAGTGATGCACAGAATCTATTTCCTGTGTTTCACACACATTCACTGAGCCTCTTGTCATGTGTATGGGTGCATCTGAATAGTATAGCGGCTCAGCACGCACACAGTCCTGTTTTAATGGGTGTTCATTTCTCTCCTCTCCACCAGTCCTGGTGTGCCTGTGCCTCTCTCTGTTTGCCTCTGGGCTGGTGCACCGTGTGTGTGTCACCACATGGTAAGTATGAACTCAGACTACTGACAAACCCAGGCGCACCACACCCAGAAACTCTCTTGACAACTGAACTCAGTGATGAAATGAAGGACTTATGGAATAGCAGAGAGCCTATCCAACTGACAATCTCTTAGAAGAAATAGAAACTATTGGAACCAAGATTTTAAAATTACTTCCATCTTGTGCCAATAACAGTTATGTTGGATCATAACTAACGAGATTACAGTTAACTAAAATGTATGCTTAATCCAGTATAAATTAATGTATTGAATTTATTATACAAGAGACAAAATTCACAAATTCTACAGGACAACAGCAGAGATGTCTAAAGCGTAAAACTACTACTGACTCAATAATTCATGACCTTCTGAAAATGTTATAAAATCCAAAAGTTATGGGTGGAGTTGGAAAGATGGCTCAGAAGTATTACAATGTAAATTAGCTTTTAATTAGTCTGCCTGCATATTTAAAGACATGGCATATGAGGGTGCAGTGAGATACCCAATGGGTAGGACAACACTTTTCTCATCAATCATTTAAAAAACATATACTTCAACTGGAAATCAACCAATCATCTGTCGTTCACGCAATGGAAAGGTCAAATGCTTTAGGATGTAAAAATTGAAAGTGCGCGGGTGACGGAGAGAAACAAATGTGTGCTGTTTGAGGCCATGTGGCAGAAAGTGATAAGGGGGTGAGGGCTGGTGGGTCTGGGCAGGACTGATGTAGTTGATGTTTGTATGATGTCGTCGTTTGTTTGTGTATGTTTTGTATTGTTGATCAAATAAAATCTTATAGGAAAAAAGGAATAGTAATGATGATGATAACAGTACTACTATTATCAATGAACTTGGGGTGAAGTTTTTTTTCTTCTCCTCAAACCATATTGTGCTGTTGCTGTACTGACTGTTTTATTTTGTTCTTTCTCCAGTCTGATATTCTCTCTGTTCGCCCTCTACTACATCAACAAAGTGTCTGCTGCTCTGTACCAGGCAGGCGTTCCCACGGTAATGCCAGCCAAGGCTGCCAGCAAGGGCAAGAAAAAGAACTAAGTCACTAATTAGATCAAACTTTCATACCGTCATCCAATCAGCATCCACTACAACGGCTAACCAGTCAAGGGAGAAATGGTGTAGGTTAGCCAATGACAGCGTACCCCAGTTTCCATTTTGTAGGTCGTGCCAACCAGCGTTCTTACATATTTTCCTTGACTTCTTAACTCTATGATCACTGATCTCCAAGGACTGGACATCTCTCAGCACTATAGATAGCCTGAGACCTACCCAGCCCATCCATACACTGTTCTCAGCACTATAGATAGCCCGAGACCTACCCAGCCCATCCATACACTGTTCTCAGCACTATAGATAGCCCGAGACCTACCCAGCCCATCCATACACTGTTCTCAGCACTATAGATAGCCCGAGACCTACCCAGCCCATCCATACACTGTTCTCAGCAGTATAGATAGCCTGAGACCTACCCAGCCCATCCATACACTGTTCTCAGCACTATAGATAGCCCGAGACCTACCCAGCCCATCCATACACTGTTCTCAGCACTATAGATAGCCCGAGACCTACCCAGCCCATCCATACACTGTTCTCAGCAGTATAGATAGCCTGAGACCTACCCAGCCCATCCATACACTGTTCTCAGCAGTATAGATAGCCTGAGACCTACCCAGCCCATCCATACACTGTTCTCAGCACTATAGATAGCCTGAGACCTACCCAGGCCATCCATACACTGTTCTCAGCACTATAGATAGCCTGAGACCTACCCAGGCCATCCATACACTGTTCTCAGCACTATAGATAGCCTGAGACCTACCCAGGCCATCCATACACTGTTCTCAGCACTATAGATAGCCTGAGACCTACCCAGGCCATCCATACACTGTTCTCAGCAGTATAGATAGCCCGAGACCTACCCAGCCCATCCATAAACTGTTCTCAGCAGTCATGAGGCCTGGGGTGGAGGAAAGGAAGTAGTTTGGGATCTAGCCAGAATCATGTCTCTACATTCCCTACATCATCCCCATGTACTGAGCACTTGTTTCAAACTGCTTGTCTACAGATCCATATTTTTGATTGATTGTCCTTTTTGTTTTGGTATGAAAACTTTGTTGTTAAGGGAATTTGTAATTAAAACCCATTGAAAATAGTGTCTGTCTCTAGATTTTTCTTGGTTTAAGCTACTTGAAACAGACAAGTCCAGGTAAGCACTGTCGCTTCAGTGCTGCTATGGGCAAAGTTCCCCTTATAGATGCTCCAGGTACACACACATCTGACATCCCTTTTACAGAGCAACCATGTACTAAGATGCTACATGACTCCATATGTGTTATTTCATAGTTTTGATGTCTACACTATTATTCTACAATGTAGAAAATAGTCAAGATAAAAACCCTGGAATAAGTAGGTGTCCAAACTTTAGACTGGTACTGTACATCACTGAAGACAAAACCAAGCCTACTCTCAAATGTGAACTTTCACTAGAAAACTAGCAGACCCACCCCTCCTACCACAGACACATGGAGAGAACCAGCAGACCCACCCCTCCTACCACAGACACATGGAGAGATCCATAGAAAACTAGCAGACCCACCCCTCCTACCACAGACACATGGAGAGATCCAGAGAAAACCAGCAGACCCACACCTCCTACCACAGACACATGGAGAGATCCATAGAAAACTAGCAGACCCACCCCTCCTACCACAGACACATGGAGAGATCCATAGAAAACTAGCAGACCCATCCCTCCTACCACAGACACATGGAGAGATCCAGAGAAAACTAGCAGACCCACACCTACCACAGACACATGGAGAGATCCATAGAAAACTAGCAGACCCACCCCTCCTACCACAGACACATGGAGAGATCCATAGAAAACTAGCAGACCCATCCCTCCTACCACAGACACATGGAGAGATCCATAGAAAACTAGCAGACCCATCCCTCCTACCACAGACACATTGAGAGATCCAGAGAAAACTAGCAGACCCACCCCTCCTACCACAGACACATGGAGAGATCCATAGAAAACTAGCAGACCCACCCCTCTTACCACAGACACATGGAGAGATCCATAGAAAACTAGCAGACCCATCCCTCCTACCACAGACACATGGAGAGATCCAGAGAAAACTAGCAGACCCACCCCTCCTACCACAGACACATGGAGAGATCCATAGACAACCTGCCGATGTGCCCTTGAACAAGGCATTTAACCCTAATTTGCTCATAAACAACACATTTCACGGCACCTAACTGGTGTACGTGACAAAAAAACATATATTGTTTATGTGCAGAATGAAAGAAAGTAAAAGAGGCAAACAATATACAGTGAAGTCGGAAGTTTACATACACCTTAGCCAAATACATTTTAACTCAGTTTTTCACAATTCCTGACATTTAATCCAAGTAAAAATTCTCTGTCTTAGGTCAGTTAGGATCACCACTTTATTTTAAGAATGTGAAATGTCAGAATAATAGTAGAGAGAATGATTTATTTCAGCTTTTATTTCTTTCATCACATTCCCAGTGGGTCAGAAGTTTACATACACTCAATTAGTATTTGGTAGCATTGCCTTTAAATTGTTTGACTTGGGTCAAACATTTCGGGTAGCCTTCCACAAGCTTCCCACAATAAGTTGGGGGAATTTTGGCCCATTCCTCCTGACAGAGCTGGTGTAACTGAGTCAGGTTTGTAGGCCTCCTTACTCGCACACGCTTATCAAGTTCTGCCCCAAAATTCTCGATGGGATTGAGGTCAGGGCTTTGTGATGGCCACTCCAATACCTTGACTTTGTTGTCCTTAAGCTATTTTCCACAACTTTGGAAGTACGCTTGGGGTCATTGTCCATTTGGAAGACCCATTTGTGACCAAGCTTTAACTTCCTGACTGATGTCTTGAGATGTTGCTTCAATATATCCACATCATTTTCCTTCTCATGATGCTATCTATTTTGTGAAGTGCACCAGTCCCTCCTTCAGCAAAGCACCCCCACAACATGATGCTGCCACCCCCGTGCTTCACGGTTGGGATGGTGTTCTTCGGCTTGCTAGGCTCCCCTTTTCTCCTCCAAACATAACGATGGTCATTATGGCCAAACAATTATATTTTTGTTTCATCAGACCAGAGGACATTTCTCCAAAAAGTACTATCTTTGTCCCCATGTGCAGTTGCAACCCGTAGTTTGGCTTTTTTATAGCGGTTTTGGAGCAGTGGCTTCTTCCTTGCTGAGCGGCCTTTCAGGTTATGTCGATATAGGACTCGTTTTACTGTGGATGTAGATACTTTTGTACCTGTTTCCTCCAGCATCTTCACAAGGTCCTTTGCTGTTGTTCTGGGATTGATTTGCACTTTTCGCACCTAAGTACGTTCATCTCTAGGAGACAGAACGCGTCTCCTTCCTGAGCGGTATGACGGCTGCGTGGTCCCATTACGTTTATACTTGCGTACTATTGTTTGTACAGATGAACGTGGTACCTTCAGGCATTTGGAAATTGCTCCCAAGGATGAAACAGACTTGTGGAGGTCTACAATTTTTTTTCTGAGGTCTTTGCTGATTTCTTTTGATTTTCCCATGATGTCAAGCAAAGAGGCACTGAGTTTGAAGGGAGGCCTTGAATTACATCCACAGGAACACCTCCAATTGACTCAAATGATGTCAATTAGCCTAATTTTCCAAGCTGTTTAAAGGCACAGTCAACTTAGTGTATGTAAACTTCTGACCCACTGGAATTGTGATACAGTGAATTATAAGTGAAATAGTCTGTAAACAATTGTTGTAAAAATTACTTGTGTCATGCACAAAGTAGATGTCCTAACCGACTTGCCAAAACTATAGTTTGTTAACAAGAAATTTGTGGAGTTGTTGAAAAATGAGTTTTAATGACTCCAACCTAAGTGTAAACTTCCGACTTCAACTGTATGTATATAGAAAGAGGTTAATTATACTATGTAACACAAGACCCAGAAGAGGGAGAGTTGATTCTCATGACTATCAGTGACTGGCTGTGCTGTTCTGATGCTGGGGAAGCAAAAGGACAGCAGCTTGGAATATCCATCACATATGTGTCAGAAGAACACATGCTTTGACTATTACTTCTTCTTCTGGTCAGGAGGACTATTGTATACTGTATTAAATTGATGATGCCAAACACCAATATACAGCCAACTCCTGATAAGTGTGCATCAAAGGAGGTTGGTGGCACATTCATTGGGGAGGACGGGCTCGTGATAATGGCTGGAGCGGAATCGGTGAAATCGTATCAAACACATGGTTACCATTCCGGCCATTATTTTGAGCCGTCCTCCCATCAGCAACCTCCTGTGGTGTGCATAGTGCATTGCAGTTTACCAATCTTCATTTTGGAGATTGAACAATCTTTTGTATATTGTGTTGCTTTTTATCGGTATCTGTTTGTGCCAGTTAAATGCACGCATTAATAACTGTCTCAAAGCCAATGACGCTCCAACTGATCTAAATGTGTTCTCTCTCTGGGGACAATAAAATTACATTCTATTCAAACTTCATCCCAACCTCTACATCCATAGAACTATTCTTACAAACATACTAGTGTGCACTCTTGTCACCCCTCTCTCCATCTGTGTTATTTCATCATGTTTAAGTTGAGATAACTGAAAGATGACATCAAGCCTTATCTCAAATTCCCTCTCCCCTTCCTTGCTCTCTCTCAGCAGCTCTGGTCTCATAGACTAGATGTAACATAGAAAATGTGAATCCGAGACAATCAATTTAGTATGATATGTTACGTTTGGTATGGTTACATAAGGCAATTCCCTCTCCCCTTCCTTGCTCTCTCTCAGCAGCTCTGGTCTCATAGACTAGATGTAACATAGAAAATGTGAATCCGAGACAATCAATTTAGTATGATATGTTACGTTTGGTATGGTTACATAAGACAGATAGTTCCTTAAAGGTTGTGAGTTTGACAACTCATAGACAACTTTAGTATTTTAGCTAATTAGCAACTTTTCAACTAAACTCAGCAAAAAAAAGAAACGTCCTTTTTTCAGGACCCTGTCTTTCAAAGATAATTCGTAAAAATCTGAATAATTTCACAGATCTTCATTGTAAAGGGTTTAAACACTGTTTCCCATGCTTGTTCAATGAACCATAAACAATTAATGAACATACACCTGTGGAACAGTCATTAAGACACGAACAGCTTACAGACAGTAGGCAATTAAGGTCACAGTTATGAAAACGTAGGACACTAAAGAGGCCTTTCTACTGATTCTGAAAAACACCAAAAGAAAGATGCCCAGGGTCCCTGCTCATCTGCGTGAATGTGCCTTAGGAATGCTGCAAGGAGGCATGAGGATTGCAGATGAGGCCAGGGCAATAAATTGCAATGTCCGTACTGTGAGACGCCTATGACAGCGCTACAGGGAGACAGGACGGACAGCTGATCATCCTCGCAGTGGCAGACCACGTGTAACAACACCTGCACAGGATCGGTACAGCCGAACATCACACCTGCGGGACAGGTACAGGATGGCAACAACAACTGCCCGAGTTACATCAGGAATGCACAATCCCTCCATCAGTGCTCAGACTGTCCGCAATAGGCTGAGGGAGGCTGGACTGAGGGCATGTAGGCCTGTTGTAAGGCAGGCCTACAAGACATCAATGGCAACAACGTTGCCTATGGGCACAAACCCAGCGTCGCTGGACCAGACAAGACTGGCAAAAAGTGCTCTTCACTGACGAGTCACAGTTTTGTCTCACAAGGGGTGATGGTCGAACTCGCGTTTATCGTCAACGGAATGAGCGTTACACCGAGGCCTGTTATCTGGAGCAGGATCGATTTGGAGGTGGAGGGTTCGTTATGGTCTGGGGCGGTGTGTCACAGCATCATCGGACTGAGCTTGTTGTCATTGCAGGCAATCTCAACGCTGTGCATTACAGGGAAGACATCCTCCTCCCTCATTTGGTACCCTTCCTGCAGGCTCATCCTGACATGACCCTCCAGCATGACAATGCCACCAGCCATACTGCTCGTTCTGTGCGTGATTTCCTGCAAGACAGGAATGTCAGTGTACTTTGCAACTACTTAGCATGTTAGCTAACCCTTCCCCTAACTAAACCTTTAAACTTAACCCTAACCACTAGCCCAGCTAATGTTAGCCAGTTAGCTAATGTTAGCCACCTAGCTAGAATTCGTAAAATAGCATATGTTTAGCAAATTTGAAACATGAATCAAATCAAATATTATTGGATGCATACACATATACTGAACAAAAATATAAACGCAACATGTAAATTCCCAGAAATGTTCCATACGCACAAAAAGGTTATTTCTCAAAAATGTTGAGCACAAATTAGTTTACATCCCTGTTACTGAGCATTTCTCCTTTGCCTAGATAAGCCATCCACCTGACAGGTGTGGCATATTAAGAACCTGATTAAACAGCATGATCATTACACAGGTGCACCTTGTGCTGGGGACAATAAAAGGCCAATTTAAAATGTGCAGTTTTGTCACACAACACAAGGCCACAGATGTCTCAAGCGTTGAGGGAGTGTGCAATTGGCATGCTGGATCCAGGAATGTCCACCAGAGCTGTTGCCAGATAATTGAATGTGTATTTCTCTACCATAAGCTGCCTCCA
This sequence comes from Salvelinus namaycush, assembly GCF_016432855.1. Classification (NCBI taxonomy): domain Eukaryota; kingdom Metazoa; phylum Chordata; class Actinopteri; order Salmoniformes; family Salmonidae; genus Salvelinus; species Salvelinus namaycush. Next base: position 25,610,355 of record NC_052343.1, read on the forward strand.
ACATCATTTTAGAGAATTTGGCAATACGTCCAACCGTCTCACAACCATAGACCACGTGTAACCATGCCAGCCCAGGATCTCCACATTCGGCTTCTTCACCTGTGGGATCGTCTGAGAGGGGGGTTGCTGTCTGTAAAAAAGCCATTTTGTGGGGAAAACTGATTCTGATTGCCTGGGCCTGGCTCCCCAGTGGGTGGGCCTGGGTGCCAACCCATGGCTGAGCCCCTGCCCAGTCATGTGAAATCCATAGATTAGGGCCAAATGTATTTATTTCAAATGACTGATTTCCTTATATGAACTGTAACTCAGTAAAATCTTTGAAATTGTTGCATGCTGTGTTTATATATTTTTTCAGTATATTTAGCAGATGTTATTGCGGGTGTAGCGAAATGCTTGTCATATAGTACGTTTTGCAAATTCATAACATATTGTACATTTTGCAAATTCGAAACATATAATACGAATTATAATTCGTAACATAACATATCATACGAAATGGGGATGGACATCGACAATTTAATACATAACGTTACCATACGAAACGTAACATATACTAAATGGAGTGCCTCGGATTTACATAAATAATAATACGAAATGCTCTGAGACCAGGCTCTCAGACATCGTCTCTTGGATACACAGGCTAAAACACACAATCAGATGGGCGTTGACTGCTCTCTTTAAATTCTCGTAGCTCTTGCGCAGTACGCTACTTCCCCAGCGGCTTTCAGTTCGGTAAGTAACCGTTTTTCGCTTATTCTATACAGTAGCGTCCATCGTTTAACGGAGTAGGTTATCTACTGTAATAAACAGGTCTCAAACAACTTTAATAACTGTTTTGGGTTTATAAAGTGTGCCTAGCTAATGATCTGTCTCGTCAATGGCAAACTTGTAGGCTTAAATGTTTATCAGTCTTTACTTACTTTGATTCAAAAATCAGTTATTCTATGGTTTGTTATGCAGTTTGATGGGCCATACTACTTACTGATTGACATAGTGTAGTATATCTATAGGCTAACCTTTTCATGTTTCATTGAAGCAATGTTTTTGTTTTTAGAACTCTTTGGCCTACAAACGTTTTTCTCAGCGGGTTCAAGTCATTTTATAGGCATTATTACTCACCAATTTTCAACAGCCAGATCTTCTTTACACTGAACTGTTGCAAAACCAGAGGTTAAAGGACAGTCTACACAGCTAGAGATGTTGGATGTTCCTAAAGAAAAGGGGCAGGCACTAAAAGAAAGAGGGGTCGACAGTAGAGGGAATGTGTGATAAGGAGTGGAAGGAATGGAACTCTACAGCAGCCAAGGAATGTGATTACAGAGCCAAAGAAGGCCAACTCCTATCCTCTCCTCTCTAAAAGTGCATTGTGTGTTTGCCTTAAAGACTAATTGTGGGGGTAGGCTATATTATCTGTCTAATAGAGATAAGAAGTAGTGATTTAATGGAACTGGCCTGAGTTGGGTTTGAACCAGCAGCCTGGCTGTTGCAGGATCTCCAGTGTGTAAGTGTACTTAGATACAGGGACTACAGTAGTACACCCACCCTAAATTACATCATCTAGCATCGAATAGTCCCCGCGATATGCAACTGTTCAGGGAAGTCAGGAACCAATACACGCAGTCAGTCAGGAAAGCAAAGGCCAGCTTTTTCAAGCAGAAATTTGCATCCTGTAGCTCTAACTCCAAAAAGTTCTGGGACACTGTAAAGTCCATGGAGAACAAGAGCACCTCCTCCCAGCTGCCCACTGCACTGAGGCTAGGTAACACGGTCACCACCGATAAATCCGTGATAATCGAAGACTTCAACAAGCATTTCTCAACGGCTGGCCATGCCTTCCTCCTGGCTACTCCAACCTTGGCCAACAGCTCCGCCCCCCCCGCTGCTACTCGCCCAAGCCTCCCCAGCTTCTCCTTTACCCAAATCCAGATAGCAGATGTTCTGAAAGAGCTGCAAAACCTGGACCCATACAAATCAGCTGGGCTTGACAATCTGGACCCTCTATTTCTGAAACTGTCCGCCGCCATTGTCGCACCCCCTATTACCAGCCTGTTCAACCTCTCCTTCGTATCATCTGAGATCCCCAAGGATTGGAAAGCTGCCGCGGTCATCCCCCTCTTCAAAGGGGGAGACACCCTGGACCCAAACTGTTACAGACCTATATCCATCCTGCCCTGCCTATCTAAGGTCTTCGAAAGCCAAGTCACAAACAGATCACTGACCATCTCGAATCCCACTGTACCTTCTCCGCTGTGCAATCCGGTTTCCGAGCCGGTCACGGGTGCACCTCAGCCACGCTCAAGGTACTAAACGATATCATAACCGCCATCGATAAAAGACAGTACTGTGCAGCCGTCTTCATCGACCTGGCCAAGGCTTTCGACTCTGTCAATCACCATATTCTTATCGGCAGACTCAGTAGCCTCGGTTTTTCTAATGACTGCCTTGCCTGGTTCACCAACTACTTCGCAGACAGAGTTCAGTGTGTCAAATCGGAGGGCATGTTGTCCGGTCCTCTGGCAGGGGAGTATGGGGGTACCACAGGGTTCAATTCTCGGGCCGACTCTTTTCTCTGTATATATCAATGATGTTGTTCTTGCTGCGGGCGATTCCCTGATCCACCTCTACGCAGACGACACCATTCTGTATATTTCTGGCCCTTCCTTGGACACTGTGCTATCTAACCTCCAAACGAGCTTCAATGCCATACAACACTCCTTCCGTGGCCTCCAACTGCTCTTAAACGCTAGTAAAACCAAATGCATGCTTTTCAACCGGTCGCTGCCTGCACCCGCACGCCCGACTAGCATCACCACCCTGGATGGTTCCGACCTAGAATATGTGGACATCTATAAGTACCTAGGTGTCTGGCTAGACTGCAAACTCTCCTTCCAGACTCATATCAAACATCTCCAATCCAAAATCAAATCTAGAGTCGGCTTTCTATTTCGCAACAAAGCCTCCTTCACTCACGCCGCCAAACTTACCCTACTAAAACTGACTATCCTACCGATCCTCGACTTCGGCGATGTCATCTACAAAATAGCTTCCAATACTCTACTCAGCAAACTGGATGCAGTTTATCACAGTGCCATCCGTTTTGTTACTAAAGCACCTTATACGACCCACCACTGCGACCTGTATGCCCTAGTCGGCTGGCCCTCGCTACATGTTCGTCGTCAGACCCACTGGCTCCAGGTCATCTACAAGGCTATGCTAGGTAAAGCGCCGCCTTATCTCAGTTCACTGGTCACGATGGCAACACCCACCCGTAGCACGCGCTCCAGCAGGTATATCTCACTGATCATCCCTAAAGCCAAAACCTCATTTGGCCGCCTTTCCTTCCAGTTCTCTGCTGCCTGCGACTGGAACGAATTGCAAAAATCTCTGAAGTTGGAGACTTTTATCTCCCTCAACAACTTTAAACATCTGCTATCTGAGCAGCTAACCGATCGCTGCAGCTGTACATAGTCCATCGGTATATAGCCCACCCAATTTACCTACCTCATCCCCATACTGTTTTTATTTATTTACTTTTCTGCTCTTTTGCACACCAGTATCTCTACTTGCACATGATCATCTGATGATTTATCACCCCAGTGTTAATCTGCTAAATTGTAATTATTTGCTCCTATGGCCTATTTATTGCCTACCTCATGCCTTTTGCACACATTGTATATAGATTCTCTTTTTTTTTCTTTTTTTTCTCCTACTATGTTATTGACTTGTTTATTGTTTACTCCATGTGTAACTCTGTGTTGTTGTCTGTTCACACTGCTATGCTTTATCTTGGCCAGGTCGCAGTTGCAAATGAGAACTTGTTCTCAACTAGCCTACCTGGTTAAATAAAGGTGAAATTAAAAAAAAGAAAAAGAAAATAAAATCTCTCTCCCCCTCCTCAGTGTGTCAATATCTGCAGCCATGCCGTCTGAGTTGGAGAGTTCCATGGAGTCCCTGATCATGGTGTTCCATCGCTATGCTGAAAAGGATGGTGACGGCAACACACTGAGCAAGAAGGAGCTCAAAGAGCTGATGCAGACAGAACTGGCCAGCTTCCTGAAGGTAACACAGACATCCCTCTCTCTCTCTCTCTTTTATGTCCCTCTACACTTTCTCTCTCTTTCTCATCTCACGCTCTTTCCCTCTCATTCTGATTTCTCTCTCTCACTTTATTAGAATAAAGAGTATCCAAAGTAAATCTACCCTCTCCCCTCCCATCTCTCTCTTACTCACTCTCTTCATCTCCTCCATCTCTCCTTCCCTCTCAGTCCCAGAAGGACCCAGCCGCCATAGACACGATCATGAAGGATCTGGACCAGAATGGTGATGGGAAGGTGAACTTTGAGGAGTTTGTCTCTCTGGTGGTGGGCCTCTCCATCGCCTGTGAACAGATCTACCAGCTCTACACCCAGAAGGTTGCTGCCAAGAAATGAAGGAGGACAGGACAGGAGAAGCCGAGATTAATGCTTTTCTATATGTCAAATAAGTCATTTTTATAAATGTCTTACTGTTGTGAATAAACAGTGGCTTTCCCACTCTCTCTGTTTGTCACATTTGTCTGACGTGTGTCTGTTTGTTGTATTTGTCCTGTAAGTGTAAGACAGAATAGACAGTACCAGTCACTTCTTCCTAGTTCAGTATTGACACAATTTCTTAGTAAACCTTAGAACAAAGCCTTTCTAGTTCCTGTGCTAAAACTACTATAACTACAAACTGATTAAATCAATTTTGTTTCAATGTCATTTGTTAACCTATTGTGATGTGGAAAATACATTGGATTTGCAAAAAGTCCTTGAGGGTGACATTCCAACCACAGGATTATGTTATCATGTTAACCAATTTTATAAATATGTTGAATTTATTACTTTGCAATAATGTCAGCTCTTCAACATTATATCAACTATAAGAAAAAACACTAGGATGGGCAGCACGTCCTGGATGGAGCATTTAATTATCTACAGCTATCACTTTGGGTACCCATTCAGGGTTCTAACCAAGCCCTGCTGAGTTTGTCACTGACTATTACCAATGTACTATATTGAGCATGATTGTTGAGAAATCTCCACTAAATAGATTCACTGTTGCTATGTAAGTCATTCCAAGGGGTAGATTTAACAGAGCAAATTAAATGTAACCATACTTTATCAATGATGCTATTTGATTATATAGAATTGGGAAGTTATCAACAGCTGTTTAAATTCAGTCCAGGATTCTGCTAAAAATAGACAATACATATAGGCCTAGGGTTTTAAAATGGAATCTACAAGTCAATAAATATGTTGGATTCATGTCTCCATGTTAACCAAAAATCTAAGTTAAAGAATAGGACTAAATCAAATCAAACTGTATTTAAAACACATTTAAAGTTTGATTTAGTCCTATTCTTTAACTTAGATTTTTGGTTGAAATGGAGACGTGTGGCAGGGACTCCAGATAATCCCGGATTACAGAGGAAAAACCAGCCACGTCGCGGACACTGACGTCTTGCTCCCAGACAAGCTAAACACCTTATTCACCTTCTTTGAGGATAACACAGTGTCACCATTGTTCCTGTACCCAAGAAAGCGAAGGTAACTGAACTAAATGACTATTGCCCTGTAGCACGCACTTCTGTCATCATGAATTGATTTGAGAGGCTAATGAAGGATCATATCACCTCCACATTACCTGACACCCAAGACCCACTTCAATTTGCACACCGCCCCAATAGATCTACAGACGATGCAATCACCATTGCACTCACTGCACATTGCCCTATCTCATCTGGACAAGAGAAATACCTATCTAAGAATGACATAAAATGGCGCCAGAAGAATGGCAGCAGTTTTACGGGCTCTTAACCAACTGTGCTATGAGTTTTTTTACTTATTTTGAACATAATGTTTCTGCCACCGTATCTTAATGCAAAACATAGCTTCTGGATATCAGGACAGCGATCACTCATCTTGGATTAGGCAAATATTTTTTCTTCAACAAGCAGGATGCACAGAACGTACTTTGAACACCCGACAAGGCCATCATCCCCGTCATTGGCAAGAGAAAGAGCCGCAGGTACAGAGTACACAGAGCAGGGTGCCTCGTTAGGATCCACAGACGGCGAGTGGGAAAGCTGCCGTTACCGTCAGTATTACTTGCTAAAGTACAGTCATTGCCTGCATCCGTTATGGGTCCGCGGTCAAACGACCACCCCTCATCACTGTCAAACGCTCCCTAAAACACTTCTGCGAGCAGGCCTTTCTAATCGACCTGGCCCGGGTATCCTGGAAGAATATTGACCTCATCCCGTCAATACAACCGATGGTTGTTATTTAAAAGTAATTTCCTCACCATCTTAAATAAGCATGCCCCTTTCAAATGTAGAACTATGAACAAATATAGCCCTTGGTTCACTCCAGACCTGACTGCCCTCGACCAGCACAAAAACTAGCATCGAATAGTCCCCGCGATATTCAACTTTTCAGGGAAGTCAGGAACCAATACACGCAGTCAGTTAGGAAAGCAAAGGCTAGCTTTTTCAAAGAAAAATTTGCATCCTGTAGCTCTAACTCCAAAAAGTTTTGGGACACTGTAAAGTCCATGGAGAATAAGAGCAACTCCTCCCAGCTGCCAACTGCACTGAGGCTAGGAAACACTGTCACCACCAATAAATCCACGATAATCGAGAATTTCAATAAGCATTTCTCTACGGCTGGCCATGCTTTCCTTCTGGGTACCCCAACCCCGGCCAACAGCTCCGCACCCCCCGCAGCTACTTGCCCAAGCATCCCCAGCTTCTCCTTCACCCAAATTCAGATAGCAGATGTTCTGAAAGAGCTGCAAAACCTGGACCCGTACAAATCAGCTGGGCTAGACAATCTGGACCCTCTCTTTCTATAATTATCCGCCGCCATTGTTGCAACACCTATTACCAGTATGTTCAACCAATCTTTCGTAGCGTCCGAGATACCTAAAGATTGGAAAGCTGCCGCGGTCATCCCCCTCTTCAAAAGGGGTGAGACTCTAGACCCAAACTGTTACAGACCTATATCCATCCTGCCCTGCCTTTCTAAAGTCTTCGAAAGCCAAGTTAACAAACAGATCACTGACCATTTCGAATCCCACCGTACCTTCTCCGCTGTGCAATCCGGTTTCCGAGCTGGTCACGGGTGCACCTCAGCCACGCTCAAGGTACTAAATGATATCATAACCGCCATCGATAAAAGACAGTACTGTGCAGCCGTCTTCATCGACCTGGCCAAGGCTTTCGACTCTGTCATTCAACGTATTCTTTTCGGCAGACTCAACATCCTTGGTTTCTCAAATGACTTCCTCGCCTGGTTCACCAACTACTTCTCAGATAGAGTTCAGTGTGTCAAATCGGAGGGCCTGTTGTATGGACCTCTGGCAGTCTCTATGGGGGTACCACAGGGTTCAATTCTCGGGCTGACTCTTTTCTCTGTATATATCAATGATGTCACTCTTGCTGCGGGTGATTCCCTGATCAACCTCTATGCAGACGACACCATTCTGTATAGATCTGGCCCTTCTTTGGACACTGTGTTAACAAACCTCCAAACGAGCTTCAATGCCACTCCTTCCATGGCCTCCAACTGCTCTTAAACGCTAGTAAAACTAAATGCATGCTTTTCAACCGATCGCTGCCTGCACCAGCCCGCCCAACTAGCATCACCACCCTGGACGGTTCTGACTTAGAATATGTGGACAACTCCAAATACCTAGGTGTCTGGCTAGACTGTAAACTCTCCTTCAAGACTCATATCAAACATCTCCAATCCAAAATCAAATCTAGAATCCGCTTCCTATTTCGCAACAAAGCCTCCTTCACTCACACCGCCAAACATACCCTCGTAAAACTGACTATCCTACCGATCCTCGACTTCGGCGATGTCATTTACAAAATAGCCTCCAACACTCTACTCAGCAAACTGGATGTAGTCTATCACAGTGCCATCCATTTTGTCACCAAAGCCCCATATACCACCCACCACTGCGACCTGTATGCTCTCGTCGGCTGGCCCTCGCAACATATTCGTCGCCAGACCCACTGGCTCCAGGTCATCTATAAGTCTTTGCTAGGTAAAGCTCCACCTTATCTCAGCTCACTGGTCACGATAACAACACCCATCCGTAGCACGCGCTCCAGCAGGTATATCTCACTGGTCACCCACAAAGCCAGTCATCGCCTCCTTTGGCCGTCTTTCCTTCCAGTTCTCTGCTGCCAATGACTGGAACGAATTGCAAAAATCGCTGAAGTTGGAGACTTATATCTCCCTCACTAACTTTAAACATCAGCTATCTGAGCAGCTAACCGATTGCTGCAGCTGTACACAGCCCATCTGTAAATAGCCCATCCAATCTACCTACCTCATCCCCATATTGTTTTTATTTACTTTTTTGCTCTTTTGCACACCAGTATTTCTACTTGCACATCATTCTGCACATCTATCACTCCAGTGTTAATTTCTTAAATTGTAATTACTTTGCTACTATGGCCTATTTATTGCCTTACCTCCTCACGCCATTTGCACACACTGTATATAAACTTTTTTTTCTATTGTGTTATTGACTGTACGTTTGTTTATTCCATGTGTAACTCTGTGTTGTTGTTTGTGTCGCACTGCTTTGCTTTATCTTGGCCAGGTCGCAGTTGTAAATGAGAACTTGTTCTCAACTGGCTTACCTGGTTAAATAAAGGTGAAATAAAATAAGAAATCACAGCCTGGTACGGCAACTGGACCGCCTGCAACCGCAGGGCTCTCTAGAGGGTGGTGCGGTCTGCCCAACGCATCACCGGGGGCACAATGCCTGCCTTCCAGGACAGCTACAGCACCCGATGTCAAAGGAAGGCCAAAAAGATAGTCAAGGACAACAACCACCTGAGCCACGGCCTGTTCATCCCGTTATCATCCAGAAGACGAAGTCAGTATAGGTGCATCAAAGCTGGGACCGAGAAACTGAACTTAGTCACTGTCACTAGCCGGCTACCACCCGGCTACTCAACCCTGCACCTTAGAGGCTGCTGCCCTATGTACATGGAATCACTGGTCACTTTAATAATGGAACACTAGTCACTTTAATAATGTTTACATACGGTTTTACTCATTTCATATGTATGTATGAAATATGTAGTGTATTCTAGTCAACGCCACTCCGACATTGCTCATCGTAATATTTATTTATTTCTTAATTCCATTCTTTTACTTTGAGATTTGTGTGTATTGTTGTGAATTGAAAAATACTACTGCATTGTTGGAGCTAGGACCACAAGCATTCCGCTACACCCGCAATAACATCTGCTAAATATGTGTATGTGACCTATACAATTTTATTTTGATTTGATTTGAAACTTTTGGCTGTCTTTTTTAGTGGGTGAAAATAGGTTGTAATCTTATTAATCAACATATCAACCAAATATTACCCAATTCTCCACGTTGAAATGATGTGGTGGTAAACACTTACAAACTTAAACAAACTCATCAGGGAATACTTAACATTACATATTGAATGTCACACATAGCCTAATCTCTCATGGACAGATCTATGTAAACATAACTGGTACCGTAGAATCTGTATGAGGCTGAACGGGAAACGTAGGATAATGATCAGATGTAGTTCTGCTTTCGGGGTTTTTCCTCACTGGTTATTTGGACAAATCACGATTTCACAGGTGTCAGCATCTTTCGAATTTCGAAGGGGAGGGAGTAGTCTGCCCGTAACTTGTAAAAAGAGAGGTTGGAGCTCCTCGTTCCGGTTCTCCTCCTCGTTCTAGTAAATTACCTGGGTGAATAATTACCTGGGTTAACCAAGATTACACATATCCCTTTGTTGCCTGTAATATTAACTCATGATACAAACTTTTACTAAACATCATTTAATTTATACTTTATTATACCTTTGTGAGGATGACTTCATGGGTGAATGTGTGTCAGTGTCTGTCTGTCTGTCTGTCTGTCTGTCTGTCTGTCTGTCTGTCTGTCTGTCTGTCTGTCTGTCTGTCTGTCTGTCTGTCTGTCTGTCTGTCTGTCTGTCTGTCTGTCTGTCTGTCTGTCTGTCTGTCTGTCTGTCTGTCTGTCTGTCTGTCTGTCTGTCTGTCTGTCTGTCTGTCTGTCTGTCTGCAGCTCTGTGGTTTACGATGACATCATCAATGTGTTGATTGTGGAGATGAAAATAATCCAAAACTCACCATAGATGTCATGAGAACTCTTAAAGTACTGCTTGACCTCCATCTCTCCTCCCTTCCTCCCTCAATGACGATATCGTTATGCCACAGTTTCTGTTTGTTTGTTCATTTGGGCTATGACAGTCTATTACGAATCAGTCGGACAGTATTTTTGACAGTAATTAAATCTGAAGACAGAATAGTTTGAAGTAACTGAAATGCATCAGAAAGGTATTGGGAAGTTCCAAAGATCATTAGGCAATAATGTTGCATGATTTTCTGTGTAGAAAAGAACACAATTGATTATCTTTTCCCCTCAGTCTGATTTATTGCTGGTCTTGCCAACTTGGTGCTAACGACTTGTGGACATGGTAAAGGGAAATAGTACGTACCTACATGCAGGGTTGGGTAGGTTACTTTCTAAATGTAATCTGTTACAGTTACAAGTTACCTGTCCAAAATTGTAATCGATAACTTTTGGATTACCCAAATTCATTAACGTAATCTGATTACATTCCATTTAGATTACTTTCCCCTTAAGAGGCATTAGAAGAAGACAACATTTATGTTACCAATTGAACATCTAATTCAGGATAAATCAATGTTAAAGTTTACATAGCTGGCCAAATATGGATTTTACATTTTACTTTATGGGTTGGACTTGGAAATATGGAAGTATAGATTTGCCAATTGTTTTACCTGGGCATGACCCCATAACTAAGGACTTATTAGCCAGCCCTACTCCGTTGTTTATGATTTTGTTGTCAATGAGGACTGATTGGGCTCATTGATTCAAGTTGAAAAATAAATGCTGCGCTCATGGAATGGCATGCTTTGCCAAGAGTGTGCAAAGCTGTCATCAAGGCAAAGGGTGGCTATTTTGAAGAATCTAAAATAAAAAATAAAATAAAAATTTGTTTCACACTTTTTTGGTTACTACATGATTCCTTGTGTGTTATTTCATAGTTCTGATGTCTTCACTATTATTCTACAGTAAATAGTAAAAATAAAGAAAATCACTTGAATGAGTAGGTGTGTCCAAACTTTTGACTGGTACTGTATATATGATTTATATAGCAACTACAGATTGTCCCTTAAGTCTATCAAACGTGTGCAAGTTTGAGCATGTGTCCATTAGGCCTATGGATTCGTTTTTTTATGAGCATCAATTAGGATTGAGCAATAAAAGCCCCATTTTTATTCCATAGGCTTGGAACCGCACTATGCAACTGTTGATAGAGCGCTTTTTCATTGGCTGTCCACTGGTTTCAAAAACAATGATTGATAGGCAGCTTAAATTTCTTGAATTCAACCATTGTTGGGTTCAAATATACATATAGATTTGTGAACAGCCATCCACAACAACCACAATCCGTAAGGCGCAAATAGCTAAATGAGAGAGCAGCAGTGTTATTCACGTCAATGCGCTATGTAGACATCAATAATAAGCGAAATCCGTATCGCTGTAAACTACATCGCACCAGTCGTCCTCCAACAGCAGCTAGACTGTAGCCAACAAAAGCTTATTCGTGCTCTTTTCCAACAATACATCAAACACATTTGCTGTGTCGTTGTAGTGTCTCTGACTTTTTGTCAGACTCGCTCAGGTGGAACAAATTTAAACTTGCGCTTTTTTTTGTTTGTTGTCCTGCCCAATGCATTCCCGAAGTAGTCAAGACTATCGACAAAGAGCTTGGCTAATGAGACCTCTTTGAAATAAATCTTAATCCCCAAAGCTTTATTAAAATATCAAGTTTGGGAGCAGGAAAACAATGAGTGGACATCCATATGTATCTATGTATTGTACATTATTTTATCTATGTAGTGTACATTATTTTATATATGTATTGTACATTATTTTAGTCAGCTCCTGTTGTCATTTTGGATGTGCATAAAACTCCTGGTAGTGAAATCGGAAAACCCGGAAGAATTTGGGTTGTAAAATAAATATCTAAAATGTTTTGCCATTGCATTATTGATATAAATGATCATGGGATTGGGGTAGAAGAGAGAAAAAAACATGGGATATTTATATATGGTCCCCATTCTGCATGTAGAGCTCTCAGCTCTGTTTATATATGGTTCCCATTCTGTATGGAGAGCTCTCAGCTCTGTTTATAGATGGTCCCCATTCTGCATGTAGAGCTCTCAGCTCTGTTTATAGATGGTCCCCATTCTGTATGGAAAGCTCTCAGCTCTGTTTATAGATGGTCCCCATTCTGTATGGAGAGCTCTCAGCTCTGTTTATATATGGTCCCCATTCTGTATGGAAAGCTCTCAGCTCTGTTTATATATGGTCCCCATTCTGCATGTAGAGCTCTCAGCTCTGTTTATATATGGTCCACATTCTGTATGGAGAGCTCTCAGCTCTGTTTATATATGGTTCCCATTCTGCATGTAGAGCTCTCAGCTCTGTTTATATATGGTCCCCATTCTGTATGGAGAGCTCTCAGCTCTGTTTATATATGGTCCCCATTCTGTATGGAGAGCTCTCAGCTCTGTTTATATATGGTCCCCATTCTGTATGGAGAGCTCTCAGCTCTGTTTATATATGGTCCCCATTCTGTATGGAGAGCTCTCATCTCTGTTTATATATGGTCCCCATTCTGTATGGAGAGCTCTCAGCTCTGTTTATATATGGTCCACATTCTGTATGGAGAGCTCTCAGCTCTGTTTATATATGGTCCCCATTCTGTATGGAGAGCTCTCAGCTCTGTTTATATATGGTCCCCATTCTGCATGGAGAGCTCTCAGCTCTGTTTATATATGGTCCCCATTCTGTAAGGAGAGCTCTCAGCTCTGTTTATATATGCTCCCCATTCTGCATGGAGAGCTCTCAGCTCTGTTTATATATGGTCCCCATTCTGTATGGAGAGCTCTCATCTCTGTTTATATATGGTTCCCATTCTGCATGGAGAGCTCTCAGCTCTGTTTATATATGGTCCCCATTCTGTAAGGAGAGCTCTCAGCTCTGTTTATATATGGTCCCCATTCTGCATGGAGAGCTCTCAGCTCTGTTTATATATGGTCCACATTCTGTATGGAGAGCTCTCAGCTCTGTTTATATATGGTCCCCATTCTGCATGGAGAGCTCTCAGCTCTGTTTATATATGGTCCCCATTCTGTATGGAGAGCTCTCAGCTCTGTTTATATATGGTCCCCATTCTGTATGGAGAGCTCTCAGCTCTGTTTATATATGGTCCCCATTCTGTATGGAGAGCTCTCAGCTCTGTTTATAGATGGTCCCCATTCTGTATGGAGAGCTCTCAGCTCTGTTTATATATGGTCCCCATTCTGTATGGAGAGCTCTCAGCTCTGTTTATAGATGGTCCCCATTCTGTATGGAGAGCTCTCAGCTCTGTTTATATATGGTCCCCATTCTGTATGGAGAGCTCTCAGCTCTGTTTATATATGGTCCCCATTCTGCATGGAGAGCTCTCAGCTCTGTTTATATATGGTCCCCATTCTGTATGGAGAGCTCTCAGCTCTGTTAATATATGGTCCCCATTCTGCATGGAGAGCTCTCAGCTCTGTTTATATATGGTCCCCATTCTGCATGTAGAGCTCTCAGCTCAGTTTTGTAACTGGTGTGCTCATGATATGCTCCAGCAGACCCACCACTCCTACCACAGACACATGGAGAGATCCAGAGATAACCAGCAGACCCACCACTCCTACCACAGGCACATGGAGAGATCCAGAGATAACCGTCAGGACCTCCCCTCCCAGCTGTCCCAGTCCTTAAGAGGAGCAGGGAGGGTGGGGAGGAACCTCAGGCCTCCACATACTCCAAGAGGAGCAGGGATGAACACTCTTTGTAACGGCTATCGTCATATTCTTCCTCCTCCTCGGACGAGGAGAGGAGAGAAGGATCGGAGGACCAATGTGCAGCGTGGTAATTTTCCATTAATTTAATTAACACAAAGACAAGACACTGACAAACAAATACAAAACAACAAACGACCGTGAAGCTACAAACGAAAGTGCAATACACAAGCTACTAACGTTAGACATAGACACTATACAAAATAACAAACGAACTAACCGTCACAGTGTGGCACAAACACTAACACAGGAACAATCACCCACAAAATCCCAACACAAAACAAGCCACCTATATTAGATTCTCAATCAGGGACAACGATTGACAGCTGCCTCTGATTGAGAACCATATCAGGCTGGACACAGAAACAGACAAACTAGACACAACATAGAATTCCCACCCAGCTCACGTCCTGACCAACACTAAACAAGCAAAACATACAAGAACTATGGTCAGGACGTGACACTCTTACACAATCCACAGGATGTCCCCAGGCACTGAAATTACTTTGAAGTTGATATGCAATTTGTCATGCTTGATACCTTTACTAATGAGTTTACTGATAATTTAGAGTTACTTTAGTAAGAATTTAAATAAATATGTTTCTTGTTCTTTAACACTTGAGTGTTGTAATACAATCACATAGAGTAGGCTAGTTATTGAGTATTTTGCAGAATGAAAGAAAGGTAGTAGAAGAGGTCAATAATATCTGGATATAGAAAGAGGTAAGGGGCAGCCCATTACTGCAGTGGAATACATCAGGGTCAAGAGTGTTTCTTGGTAGTCTTAAACAAATCTACTTTGAAACAAAAGCACACACTTAACACACAATTTTGAGTTTGCATCCCAATATTACACTTTTTATACATCATAGAAGACTGAAATATAACAACACTGTATGACATAGAAACACCAGACTTTCTGTGTTTTAATGTGTATTTATTAATTATGAATGATGAAATTATGAAAATGATGAATAACGTTCCAGCCATGAGACCACTAGAGAGCGCTTTTGATCATCTGACTGCAGGAAAGGCTACTTATACTACCGTATGTAACACAAGACCCAGAAGAGGGAGAGTCTCATGACTATCAGTGACTGGCTGTTATGTTATATATAATTATTTTATTTACCCTTTATTTAACTAGGCAAGTCAGTTAAGAACAAATTCTTATTTACCATGACGGCCTACTAAATGCTGGGGAGTAATAGAACATCAGCTTGGAATATCCATCAAATATGTGTCAGAAGAACACATGCTTTGCCTTTTACTTACTTCCAGGTTTCTTCTTCTGGTCAGGAGGACTATTGTATACTGTATTAAACTGATGATGCCAAACACCAGTATACAGCAGCCTCCTGTGGTGTGCATAGTGCATTGCAGTTTACCAATCTTCATTTTGGAGATTGAACAATCTTTTGGTGATTGTGTTGCTTTTTATCTGTATCTGTTTGTGCCAGTTAAATGCACGCCTTCATGACCGTCTCAAAGCCAATGCTAGGCCAACATTAAGAGTTGAGTCCGGAGTGTCTGATGTGACTTTTCCTGTTTTTCTGCATGTTTCAGCCTGCAAGAGAGAGTTATGCTCCCATCTCTCTCTGTCTGTTCTCTGTATGGTGTTGCCAAGCTGACTGTAATAGAATATAGTAGATACTGATCTGCTTGACTGTTCCATAACACACAGGGAGTGGTAGGCCACTGTGTGCTGAGGCAGAGTGTAACGTGTGGAAGCTGGGAGTCAGGAAGCAAGTACAGGGAGTGACTTTAATAATAATAACACAAGGAACAAAACCAGAAACACAAGTAGCGTACAGACATGAAACACTGAAACAGAAACAATAATGCCTGGGGAAGGAACCAAAGGGAGTGACAGATATAGGGGAGGTAATCAGGGAGGTGATGAAGTCCAGGTGAGTCTGATGAGGCGTTGGTGCACCTAACGATGGTGACAGGTGTGTGTAATGATGAGCAGACTGGCGACCTCGAACGCCAGAGAGGGAGTATACGTGACAAAATGGCATTTAATTCAAGAAACTTCATCCCATCCTCTTCATCCATAGAACTATTCTTCCAAACATGCTAGTGTGTACTCTTTTCACCCCTCTCTCAATCTGTGTTCAGCATCATTTGTATAGATTCAGAATCACTGGTATAGATTCAGCATCATTGGCATATATTCAGCATCATTGGTATATATTCAGCATTATTGGTATATATTCAGCATTATTGGTATATATTCAGCATCATTGGTATATATTCAGCATCATTGGTATAGATTCAGCATTATTGGTATATATTCAGCATCATTGGTATATATATTCAGCATCATTGGTATATATTCAGCATCACTGGTATATATTCAGCATCATTGGTATATATTCAGCATTATTGGTATATATTCAGCATCATTGGTATATATTCAGCATCATTGGTATATATTCAGCATTATTGGTATAGATTCAGCATCATTGGTATATATTCAGCATCATTGGTATATATTCAGCATTATTGGTATAGATTCAGCATCATTGGTATATATTCAGCATCATTGGTATAGATTCAGCATCATTGGTATATATTCAGCATCATTGGTATATATTCAGCATCATTTGTATATATTCAGCATCATTGGTCTATATTCAGCATTATTGGTATAGATTCAGCATCATTGGTATATATTCAGCATCATTGGTATATATTCAGCATTATTGGTATAGATTCAGCATCATTGGTATAGATTCAGCATCATTGGTATATATTCAGCATCATTGGTATAGATTCAGCATCATTGGTATAGATTTGCGTGAATGAGATCAGTGTGTTCTCAGTGTGTTAATGCGATAAGAAAAACATTCCAGGTGATCAATGTCTATTTTATCACGTTGAATTCAAAGATGAGAGGAGTCAAAGACATCAAGCCTAAACTCTAACCTCCTCTCTCCTCTCCCTCCCTCCCTCCCTCCATCCCTCCCACACACACACACACCTCCACTATAGGCTACACACACTCACAATTAGGCAGGCGTTATGTTCTCTATAAATTCTTTCTCTTTATAAAATCTTTCTCACAGCTCTTGCTCAGTAGATTCAGCATCAGTGGTATATATTCAGCAGTACGCTACTTCCCCTGTTCTGTTAGCTGCTCTCCTCTGTTCGGTAAGTAACCCTTTTTCACTTATTCTACTATTACTATTGGTGTCTTTGGTTTAACGGAGTAGGTTATCTAGTGTAATAAACAGGTCTCACACAACTGTAACAACTGTTTCCAAGTGTGACTAGCTACTGATCTGTCTCGTCCGGAAAACTTGTAGGCTATAATGTTCATTAGTCTGCACTTGATTTGATTCAAAAATCTGTTATTCTATGGTTTGTTGTGCAGGATGACGGGACATACTATTTACTGATTAAGACATAATGTAGTCTATCTATAGGAAAACCTTTGAACATTGAAGCAATGTTTTTGTTTTAGAACTCTATTAGACCTACAAACATATTTCTCAGCCGGTTCAAGTCATTATATAGGCGTTATTACTCACCAATTATAATCAGCCGGATTTCTTTACACGGAACTGTTGCAAAACCCTTTCCTCTCCTGTCACACCCCTCTCCATCCCCAAATCCCCACACTTTCACACTTATGATGATGTGTCACATGGTCAAGCTATGACAGAGGTTATTTAACCTTTATTTAACTAGGCAAGTCAGTTAGAACAAGTTTTTATTTACAATGACGGCCTACCCCAGGCCAAACCTGGTTAAAGGACAATCTACCCAGCTAGAGATGTTGGATGTTCCCAAAGAAAGGGGGAGGCACCAAAAGAAAGAGGACGGGTCAGAGGTAGAGGGAATGTGTAAAGGAGTGGAAGATGACAGCTTAAATGCCACTAAGTAACAGACTGTGCTTACAGAGACAAAGAAAGCCAACTCCCATCCTCCCTAAATGTGCATTGTTAATTAGTTAGCTTCAAAGGGATAGTTTGCTATTAGTCAGCATATTAGTGTGATCTATCAGGTATGAAGGGAAGACCCAGATGCAGACCACGTCGAATAAACAATAGTTTGATGTTGCAAACAGGGGCAGGCAAAAAACAGATCAAGGCAGGCAGGGGTCAGAAAACCAGAGGTGGGGCAACAGTACCGGACAGCAGGCAGGCTCAAGGTCAGGGTAAGGCAGAGATCGGTAATCCAGAGGGGGGCAGAGGTACAGATCGACAGGCAGGCTCAGGGACAGGTAGAGTGGTCAGGCAGGCTGGCTCAGAGTCAGGACAGGCAAGAGTCAAAACCAGGAGTGCGAGAAAAGAGAGTCTGGAAAAAGCAGGAGCTGAGACACAAAACGCTGGTTGACTTGAACAAACAAGACGAACTGGCAACAGATAAACAGAAAACACAGGTATAAATACACAGGGGATAAATGGGGAAGATGGGCGACACCTGGAGGGGGGTGGAGACAATCACAAAGGTGAAACAGATCAGAGTGTGACACCATCATGACACTCACTGTACTGAGCATGTATCAAATCAAATCAAATTTTAGTCACATGCGCCGAATACAACAGGTGTAGGTAGATCTTACAGTGAAATGTTTACTCACGAGCCCCTAACCAACAATGCAGTTTAAAAAATGTTTTGAATAAGAAATAAAAGTAACAAGTAGTTAAAGAGCAGCAGTAAAATAATAATAGCGAGACTATATACAGGGGGGTACCGGCACAGAGTCAATGTGCTGAGGCACCGGTTAGTCGAAGTAATATGTACATGTAGGTAAAGTTATTAAAGTGACTTTTGAGGAGCTGATGACCAATGCCAAATCTTTTCAGTCTCCTGAGGGGGAATAGGTTTTGTCGAGCCCTCTTCACGACTGTCTTGGAGTACTTGGACCATGTTAGTTTGTTGGTGATGTGGACACCAAGGAACTTGAAGCTCTCAACCTGCTCCATTGCAGCCCCGTCGATGAGAATGGGGGCGTGCTCAGTCCTCTTTTTCCTGTAGTCCACAATCATCTCCTTTGTCTTGATCACATTGAGGGAGAGGTTGTTGTCCTGGCACCACACGGCCAGGTCTCTGACCTCCTCCCTATAGGCTGTCTCGTTGTTGTCGGTGATCAGGCCTACCACTGTTGTGTCTTCGGCAAACTTAATGATGGTGTTGTAGTCGTACCTGGCCGTGCAGTCATGAGTGAACAGGGAGTACAGGAGGGGACTGAGCACGCACCCCTGAGGGGCCCTTGTGTTGAGAATCAGCGTGGTGGATGTGTTGTTACCTACCCTTACCACCTGGGGGCGGCCCGTCAGGAAGTCCAGGATCCAATTGCAGAAGGAGGTGTTTAGTCCCAGGATCCTTAGCTTATTGATGAGCTATGAGCTCACTATGGTGTTGAACGCTGAGCTGTAGTCAATGAACAGCATTCTCACATAGGTGTTCCTTTTGTCCAGGTGGAAAAGGGCAGTGTGGAGTGCAATTGAGATTGCATCATCTGTGGATCTGTTAGGGTGGTATGCAAATTGGAGTGGGTCTAGGTTTTCTGGGATGATGTTGTTGATGTGAGCCATGGCCAGCCTTTCAAAGCACTTCATGGCTACAGACGTGAGCGCTACGGGTCGGTAGTCATTTAGGCAGGTTACCTTAATGTTCTTGGGCACAAGGACTATGGTGGTCTGCTTAAAACATGTTGGTATTACAGACTCGGACAGGGAGAGGTTGAAAATGTCAGTGAAGACACTTGCCAGTTGGTCAGCGCACGCTCGCAGTACACGTTCTGGTAATCCATCTGGCCCGGCGGCCTTGTGAATGTTGACCTGTTTAAAGGTCTTACTCATCGGATACGGAGATCGTGATCACACAGTCGTCCGGAACATTTGGTGCTCTCATGCATGTTTCAGGGTTATTTGCCTCGAAGCGAGCATAGAAGTAGTTTAGCTCGTCTGGTAGGCTCGTGTCACCGTGCTTCCCTTTGTAGTCTGTAATGGTTTGCAAGCCCTGCCACATCCGGCGGGTGTCAGAGCCGGTGTAGTACGACTCGATCTTAGTCTTAATCTTTATCTGCCACTGTAATTTACATCCCCCTCCTCCCTCTGTCCCCTCCCATCTCCCCCTTCTCTCTCTCCCCTCCCATCTCCCCGCTCCCTCTCTCCCCTCCTCAGTGTATCCTTCTCTCTGCAGCCATGCCGTCTCAGTTGGAGAGATCCATGCAGTCCCTGATCACGGTGTTCCATCGCTATGCCGACAAGGACGGTGACTGTAACACACTGAGCAAAAAGGAGCTGAAAGAACTCATGCAGACAGAACTGGGCAGCTTCCTGAAGGTACCATAGATATCCCTCTCACTTTCTCTCTCTCTCTTTTCTATCCCTCTGTTTTTATCTCACTGTCCCTCAACACTTTCTCTGTCTTTCTCATCTCACGCTCTTTCCCTCTCATTCTGATTTCTCTCTCTCACTTTATTAGAATAAAGAGTATCCAAAGTAAATCTACCCCCCCTCTCCCCTCCCATCTCTCTCTTACTCACTCTCTTCATCTCCTCTATCTCTCAGTCCCAGAAGGACCCAGCCGCCATAGACACGATCATGAAGAATCTGGACCAGAATGGTGATGGGAAGGTGAACTTTGAGGAGTTTGTCTCTCTGGTGGTGGGCCTCTCCATCGCCTGTGAACAGATCTACCAGCTCTACACCCAGAAGGTTGCTGCCAAGAAATGAAGGAGGACAGGACAGGAGAAGCAGAGATGGATGCTTTTCTATGTGTCATTTTGTTTTTCTACACGTCAAATAAGTCATTTTATAAATAAGTATTACTGTTGTGAATAAACAGTGGCTTTCCCACTCTGTATCTCTGTTTGTCACATTTGTTTGACATGTGTCTGTCTGTTGTATTTGGCCTGTAATTTGTCCCGTAAGTGTAAGACAGAATAGACAGTACCAGTCACTTCTTAGTTCAGTATTGACACAACTACTTAGTAAACCTTGGCGCAAAGCCTTTCTAGATCCTATGCTAAAACTACTATAACTACCCACTGGGCACAAACTGGTTAAATCAACGTTGTTTCAATGTAATTTGTCAACCTATTGTGATGTGGAATCTAAGTGGAAAATACATTGGATTTGCAAAAAGTCATTGACGTAAACTGTTTTGAGGGTGAAATTCCAACCACAGGATTACACCATCATGTTAACCAAATTTCAACAGACAAATCTTATGTAAATATGTTGAATGTATTACTTTGAAACAACATCAGATCTTCAATGTAATATCCACTATTATCAGAACCAAGGTAAGACCCAGATGCAGACTGTCAAAGTAACAATGTTTATTGTAGCAACAGGGAAGGCAAAGACAGGTCAAGGCAGGCAGGGGTCGATAATCCAGCGTGGGGCAGAGGTAAAGGTCGGCAGGCAGACTCAGGGACAGGCAGGGAGGTCAGGCAGGCGGGCTCTGAGTCAGAACAGGCAAGGGTCAAAACCAGGAGGATGAGAAAAGAGAGGCTGGGAAAAGATAGGCGCTGATGGGACAACATGCTGGTAAACAAACAAGACGAACTGGCAACAAACAGACAGAGAACACAGGTATAAATACACAGGGGCTGATTGGGAAGATGGGAGAAACCTGGAGGGTGTTGGAGACAAGCACAAGGACAGGTTAAACAGATCAGGGCGTGACAACTATAAGAAAAAACAATATGGTGGGCAGCACGTCCTGGATGGAGCATTTAATTATCTACAGCTATCACTTTGGGTACCCATTCAGGGTTCTAACCAAGCCCTGCTGAGTTTGTCACTGACTATTACCAATGTACTATATTGAGCATGATTGTTGAGAAATCTCCACTAAATAGATTCACTGTTGCTATGTAAGTCATTCCAAGGGGTAGATTTAACAGAGCAAATTAAATGTAACCATACTTTATCAATGATGCTATTTGCTTATATAGAATTGGGAAGTCATCAACAGCTATTAAATTCAACAGCTTTTAAATTCAGCCCAGGATTCTACTAAAACTAGACCATACATACAGGCCTAGGGTTTCAAGCTTTGGTTGTTTTCAAATGGAGTCTACTTAATAATAAATATGTTCGATTCACGTCTCCATGTTAAGAAAAAATCCAAGTTAAAGAATAGGACTAAATCAAATCAAACTGTATTTAAAACACATTTCAAGTTTGATTTGATTTAGTCCTATTCTTTAACTTAGATTTTTGGTTGAAATGGAGACGTGAATCCAACATATCAATTATTAATTTGAAGATCAACTGGAACTCAGTGGCACAGATGGAACTATCCAAGCAGTAGATACAGTGCATTCGGAAACTATTCAGACCCCTTGACTTTTTCCACATTTTGTTATGTTACAGCCTTGTTCTAAAATTGATTAAATTGTTGTTGTTTTTTCATCATACATACTACATAACAAAGCAAAAACAGGTTTTTAGAAATATTTGCAAATGTATTAAAATACAAAAATGAAATATCACATTTACATAAGTATTCAGACCCTTTACTCAGTACTTTGTTGAAGAACCTTTGGCAGCGATTACACCCTTGTGTAACGGCAGTCTAAGTCGTCCTCCTCCTCAGACGAGGAGAGGCGAGAAGGATCAGAGGACTAATACGCAGCGTGGTAATTTTCCATAATGAATTTAATCAACACAAAACAATACACTATACAAAATAACAAAAGAACATACCGTTACAGTCCTAGCTGGTGCAGAACACAAACACAGAGACAGGAAATAACCACCCACAATCCCCAACACAAAACAAGCCACCTATATATGATTCTCAATCAGGGACAACGATTGACAGCTGTCTCTGATTGAGAACCATATTAGGCTGAACATAGAAACAGACGAACTAGACACACAACATAGAATTCCCACCCAGCTCACGTCCTGACCAACACTAAACAAGCAAAACACATAAGAACTCTGGTCAGGACGTTACACCCTTGAGTCTTCTTGGGTATGACACTACAAGGTTGGCAGACCTGTATTTTGGAAGTTTCTGCCATTATTCTCTGCAGATCCTCTCAAGCTCTGTCAGGATGGATGTTCGATCGGGTTCAAGTCCGGGCTCTGGCTAGGCCACTCAAGGACATTCAGAGACTTGTCCTGAGCCACTCCTGTGTTGTCTTGGCTGTGTGCTTAGGGTCGTTGTCCTGTTGGAAGGTGAACCATCGCCTCAGTCTGAGGTCCTGAGCTCTCTGGAGCAGGTTTTCATCAAGGATCTCTCTGTACTTTGCTCCGTTCATCTTTCCCTCAATCCTGACTAGTCTCCGCTGAAAGACATCCCCACAGCATGATCCTGCCACCACCATGCTTCACCGTAGGGATGGTGCCAAGTTTCCTCCAGAAGTGACGCTTTGCATTCAGGCCAAATAGTTCAATCTTGGTTTCATCAGACCAGAGAATCTTGTTTCTTATGGTCAGAGTCCTTTAGTTGCCTTTTGGCAAACTCCAAATGGGCTGTCATGTGCTTTTTACTGAGGAGTGGCTTCCGTCTGGCCACTCTACCATAAGGGCCTGATTGGTGGAGTGCTGCAGAGATGATTGTCCTTCTGGAAGATTCTCCGATCTACACAGAGGAACTGGAGCTCTGTCAGAGTGACCATCAGGTTCTTGGTCACCTCCCTGAACAAGGCCCTTCTCCCCCGATTTCTCAGTTTGGCAGGGCAGCCTAACTTCTTCCATTTAAGAATGATGGAGGCCACTGTGTTCTTGGGAACATTCAATGCTGCATACATTTTTTGGTACCCTTCCCCAGATCTGTGCCTCGACACAATCCTGTCTTGGAGCTCTACGGACAATTCCTTCGACCTCATGGCTTGGTTTTTGCTCTGACATACACTGTCAACTGTGGGACCTTATATAGACAGGTGTGTGCCTTTCCAAATCATGTATAATCAATTGAATTTATCCAATCAAATTGTAGAAACATTTCAAGGATGATCAATGGAAACAGTATGCACCTGAGCTCAATTTCAAGTCTCATAGAAAAGGGTCTGAAAATGTATGTATATAAGGTACCTGTTTTTTATGTTTAATAAATTAGCTAAAAAAATTTTTTTAAACAGTTTCGCTTTGTAATTATGGGGAATTGATGAGGAAATGTTTTCATTGTCACGGTTTTCTAAAGTTGAACCCAGAAGCAGACCAGGACAAGGAGAGTAAGACGAAGGTGAGTATTTATTTACAAGTTTGAATGTAGTGATAGAAAAATCCAAGTGACGGAGCGGGCAGCGGAGGTGAGTTGATGTGATTGAATAGGCAGATCCAAGGAAGTAACTGAAGTCACCGACGACCAGGTAGGGATGAGATGAGTGTTCCGGGTGAATGACTGTAGACAGAAAAAACGGAGGTGAGTTCAAGGCAAGCAAAACGTACAAAACAACAAAACAAACTCTATCAAACTGGAGGCTGATACACTGGCACAACATACTGTTCATGGCTAACGATCCGGCAGGGAATGGATGTCAGGTCAGTGCTTATGAAGTGGAGGGGTGATGATCAGGACCAGGTGTGCAGATAGCGGATTGGAAACAGGTGCGGTAATCAGAGATCTCCCAACCAGCTACGTCGCCCGGCAACCAGACAGGGTGCGTTCCAGGACACCGGAAAAAACACTCCAGGACAGAACACAGGCAAAAACATTCGTGACATTCATTTATTTTAGAATAAGCCTGTAACGTAACAAAATGTGGAAAAGGGAAGCGGTCTGAATACTTTCCAAATGCCCTGTAGATGTCCTTTAAATGTTATTATTTGGTTGCGTTGTCAACCATACACAATTCAATATTACTTTTGTAATACAGTAAATAGCCTAAAGTTAAGGCTTTCTTACAACCTAATGTATATAACTGCAATGTAACAGTATTTATTCAACTTGAGTATTGAGTAACATACACATCCATGTCCACATTTTGAGTTTACAGTAACAATAAATGTCTTATGTAATCATAGAGAGCATGCATGTTCAAGAGCACGCAAAGATCGCCAGAGTGTGGAGATCTTCACAATTGCTATAATAATCTGAGCAGAATCTCGAATGGCATTGATAATTTGCACCATGTACTTTAATGTAATCTCAACTGAAATCAGTTGGTTGTGCTGTTAGAATAGGCACAGTGATAACACATTACATTGTTGTATAAATAAACAAAATATCTGAAATTGTAATCCCATTTGAACTTTGCTGTGCTTTTAAATGGTTGAAAACACAATGATAACACATTTAGGTGACAACTAAACCAAAAAGATTTTCCAAATGAATTTGGTTGTGATTTTAGATTGTTGAAAGCATAGTGATAACACATTGGAAATTCAACTTCGTATGCAAACAGTGCAGTTATGCCGTCCGTAAGGCAATCAAACAGGCAAAATGTCAGTACAGAGACAAAATGGAGTCGCAATTCAACGGCTCAGACACAAGATGTATTTGGCAGGGACTCCAGACAATCACGGATTACAAAGGGATAACCAGCCACATTGCAGACACCGACGCCTTGCTCCCAGACAAGCTAAACAGCTTCTTCGCCTGCTTTGAGGATAACACAGTGCCACCATTGTTCCTGTACCCAAGAAAGCAAAGGTGACTGAATTAAATTACCATCACCCCATGGCACTCACTTCTGTCATCATGAAGTGCTTTGAGAGGCAAGTTAAGGATCATATCACCTGTTGTACTCGGAACGAGGAAGAGCTCGGTTTTGTTTGTTTGGAAAGTTTGTTGTTTAAAAGTATATTGGAAAGTTCTTGGTAGCTACCTAGCTTCTTATGTTTGATACCGCGACGCAGTTGGCATCAGTTGCTGGGACTGCTTGTATCTTTCCAGTGATCCTGCCGACCAAGAACGGGTCTGAGGAGCTATTTGGCGTCACAGCAAGCCTAGCTGCTAGCTAGCTGGACATCAAGGAAGCGAGGTGTTATTGATGGCAGCCCGCGATGCGGTTAGCCATTGTGGCTGGGACCGCGGATTGTCCCGGGTTTGTGGCTGTCTAGATAGATCCCTGCTGTTTGTTGTTTCAATTTTCCCCGTGACCTGCCCTGTCTGGAACTGCGAGAAGTAACAGCCTAACATACATGGCTAGCTACCATGACAAAGACCAAAGCTGGCGGGAGTATCGTTGAGGACAGTGCCAGTGGTGTCTCTCTATCACACGTGAAGGATCTTTTAAACGAACAAAAAGAGACCTATAAGCAGCTGTTACAACAACAAGTAAATAGTTTCAAGTGTTTTGTCCAAAATACTTGTGGATTCTACTAATAAAATAATTGATGACCTGACCAGAAGTCCAGGACCTGAAGAACAGTTTGCAGTTCTCCCAGGGTCAGCTCGATGAGTTGAAACAGGAGAACGGCAAGATAACAACAATCTATAAGTCATTGAGAGAGGACATCAGTTTTGTGTGTGAATCCATGATAACAATGACAGATAAATTAGACTATCTCGATGGACAATCAAGGCGAAACAACATGGATGTGGACGGAATTGCAGAATCTCCACATGAGACCTGGATGGAGTCTGAGGACAAAGTGAGGGAAATGATCTCTGAGAAATTGAAGATGGACCACAGGAAGATTGAGGTGGAGCGCGCCCACAGGATTGGAAAACCCACCACCGGCCCAGGTGATAGTGTTCAACACCATAGTACCCTCAAAGCTCATCACTAAGCTAAGGAACCTGGGACTAAACATCTCCCTCTGCAACTGGATCCTGGACTTCCTGACGGGTCACCCCCAGGTGGTGAGGGTAGGTAGAAACACATCTGCCACACTGATCCTCAACACTGGAGCTCCCCAGGGGTGCGTGCTCAGTCCCCTCCTGTACTCCCTGTTCACCCACGACTGCATGGCCAGGCACGAGTCCAACACCATCATTACGTTTGCAGACGACACAGTGGTAGGCCTGATCACCGACAACGACGAGACAGCCTATAGGGAGGAGGTCAGAGACCTGGCCGGGTGGTGCCAGAATAACAACCTATCCCTCAACGTAACCAAGACTAAGGAGATGATTGTGGACTACAGGAAAAGGAGCACCGAGCACATCCCCATTCTCATCGACTGGGCTGTAGTGGAGCAGGTTGAGAGCATCAAATTCCTTGGTGTCCACATCAACAACAAACTAGAATGGTCCAAACACACCAAGACAGTCGTGAAGAGAGCACGACAAAGCCTATTCCCCCTCAGGAAACTAAAAAGATTTGGCATGGTTCCTGAGATCCTCAAAAGGTTCTACAGCTGCAACATCGAGAGCATCCTGACCGGTTGCATCACTGCCTGGTACGGCAATTCCTCGGCCTCTGACCGCAAGGCACTTCAGATGATTGATTAATGGACTGCTGAATGTATATATTTTTCCTCTTGCTTTGTCTGCTCGTTTCAGTATTATGTCTGTCTCTGATAAGCTACCCAGGAAAGGGCTGAAAATAGCCCATATTAATATATGTAGCCTTAGAAATAAGGTTTATGAAATCAATAACTTGCTAACATCAGATAACATTCATATATTAGCCATTTCTGAGACTCACTTAGATAATTCATTTGATGATACATCAGTAGAAATACAAGGATATAAAAGGACAGAAGAGACAGAAATGCTTATGGGGGAGGTGTTGCTGTATATATTCAGAGCCATATCCCTGTAATGCTCACGTGTTATTGAAGTGTTGTGGTCGCAGGTTCACCTGGCACATCTGAAGCCTTTTCTTATGGGGTGTTGCTAGAGGCCATCAAGTGCTAACAGTCAGGATCTAAATAATGTGTGAAATGCTTGATAGTGTATGTGATGTAAACAGAGAGGTCTACTTTCTTGGGGACCTGAATATTGACTGGTTTTCATCAAGCTGTCCGCTCAAGAGGAAGCTTCTTACTGTAACCAGTGCCTGTAATCTGGTTCAGGTTATTAATCAACCTACCAGGGTGTTTACAAACACTACAGGAACAAGATCATCCACATGTATCAATCACATTTTTACTAATGCTGTAGAAATTTGTTCTAAAGCTATATCCGTACCCATTGGATGCAGTGATCCCAATATAGTGGCTATATCCAGGAAAGCCAAAGTTCCAACAGCTGGGCCTAAAATAGTGTATAAGAGATCATACAAAAGATTTTGCTGTGGCTCTTATGTGGATGATGTTAAAAATATTTGTTGGTCTGATGTGATTAATGAGGAGCATCCAGACGCTGCACTTGATGAATTTATGAAATTGCTTCTTCCAATTATTGATAAACATGTACCTGTTAACAAACTTACTGTTACAACTGTTAAGGCTCAAAGGATTGATGAGGAATTGAAAAACTGCATGGTTGAAAGAGATGGGGAAAAAGGAGTGGCTAATAAGTCTGGCTGTACATCTGACTGGCTTACTTACTGCAAATTGAGAAATTATGTGACTAATCTCAACAAAAAGAAGAAGAAACTTTACTATGATGCCAAGAAAAAAACTTTTGGAGTACTTTAAATTAAATTATGGGCAGAAAGACAAATTCAACTCCATCTTTCATCTAATAAAATGGCTTATTCATCACAAAACCATTTGATGTTGGCAATTATTTGAATGATTATTTAATTGGCAAAGTGGGCAAACTTAGGCAGGAAATGCCTACGACAAAGTGAGCAATTATATTCATGCATAAAAAAACAAATAATTGTAACGACTCTCGTGGGTTGAAGAGGGAGACCAAGGTGCATAAACTGAACACCGCAACAAAATAACAAAGTAGAAAACGAAAGCGAACAGTTCTGTCAGGCAACAAAACAGCTAAACAGAAAATAACTCCCCACAAAACCCAAACGGAAAATGACAACTTATATATGATCCCCAATCAGTGACAACGATATACAGCTGCCTCTGATTGGGAACCACACATGGCAAAAACAACAAAGAAATAGAAAACATAGAATCTCCCACCCGAGTCACACCCTGACCTAACCAAACATAGAGAATGAATAAGGATCTCTAAGGTCAGGGCGTGACAATAATGAAAGAAAAGCAGTGCAAGTTAGAATTTTGTAAAGTTAGTGTGGGAGAGGTGGAAAAATTATTGTTAACGATCAATACTGACAAACCTCCTGGCATTGACAACTTAGATGGAAAGCTACCGAGGATGGTGGCTGACTCTATAGCCACTCCTATCTGTCATATTTTTAATCTGAGCCTAGATTAAAGTCTTTGTCCTCAGGCCTGGAGGGAAGCCAAAGTAATTCCACTACACAAGAGTGGTAAAGCGGCCTTTACTGGTTCTAACAGCAGACCTATAAACTTGCTGCCAGCTCTTAGCAAACTGTTGGGAAAAATAGTGTTTGACCAAATACAATGCTATTTCTCTGTAAACAAATGAACAACAGACGTTCAGCATGCTTATAGAGAAGGGCACTCAACATGTACTGCACTGACACAAATGACTGATGATTAGTTGAAAGAAATTGACCCCCCCCCCAAGGTGCGGACTCCGGCAAACCGGAACTGATAGGGGAGGGTCCCGATGCGACACAGACCCTGCCCTGCTTTAGGCTCCCCCCACTTCGGTGGCGCCTCCGGTGCAGGGATCTATGCCGGGACCTCCGGACCGTAGATCATCGCCGGAGGCTCTGGACTGCAGAACGCCGGGGGCTCTGGACTGCAGATCGCCGCCGGAGGCTCGGGACTGCAGATCGCCGCCGGAGGCTCCGGACTGCGGACCGTCGCTGGGGGCTCCGGACTGAAGACCGTCGCTTGGAGGCTCTGGACCGCGGATCAACGCTGGAGGCTTTGTGCCATGGATTATCTCTGCAGGCTTCGTGCCATGGATCCTCGCTGCAGGCTCCGAGCCATGGATCATCACTGGAGGCTTTGTGCCATGTATCATCACTGGAGGCTTCGTGCCATGTATCATCACTGGAGGCTTCTTGCCATGGATCATCACTGGAGGCTTTGTACGTGGAGCCGGAACAGGTCTCACCAGGCTGAGGAGACGTACTGGAAGCCTGGTACGTGGAGCTGCCACAACGCATCCTGGCTGGATACCCACTTTAGCTCGATGAGTGTGGAGAGCTGGCACAGGACGCACTGGGCTATGACGGCGCACTGGAGGCAAAGTGCGTAGAGCCAGCACAGGACACACTGGACCGTGGAGGCGCACCGGAGGTCTGGAGCGCAGAGCTGGCACAACTCGTCCTGGCTGGATACCCCCTGTAGCCCGGCAAGTGCGGGGAGCTGGAACAGGCCGCACTGGGCTGTGCTGGCGAACCGGGGACACCGTTGGTAGAGCTGAAGCAAGGGTAACCTGGGCCGAAGAGACGCACCGGAGGCCAGGAACGCTGAGCCGGCACAATCGGTCCTGGCTGAATGCCCACTCTAGCACGGCCACTGCGGGGAGCTTGCACATAGCGCACCGGGCTGTGGATGCGCACTGAAGGAATGGTGTGCAAAACCGGATAGCACGGTGCTTGACCGGTCACTCGCTCCCCACGGTAAGCACGAGGAGTTGGCTCAGGTCTGAACCCTGACTCTGCCAATCCTCCCCGTGTGCCCCCTCCCCCCAAAAATTGGGGGCTGCCTCTCGATCTTGCCTCGTTGCTCCAACTCCTGGTAACGTCGCCGTTCCGCTTTTGCTGCTTCTTTCTCCTCCTTCGGACAGCGATACTCCCTGACCTGCGTCCAGGGTCCTTTTCCGTCCAGGATCTCCTCCCATGTCCACTCGTCCTTTTTACCACGCTGCTTGGTCCTTTGGTGGTGGGGAGTTCTGTAACGACTCTCGTGGGTTGAAGAAGGAGACCAAGGTGTAGCGTGGTAGGCTTTCATGATTTTTAATAAAACTGAACACCGCAACAAAATAACAAAGTAGAAAACGAAAGCGAACAGTTCTGTCAG
The DNA here is from genome assembly GCF_016432855.1 of Salvelinus namaycush. Taxonomy (NCBI): domain Eukaryota; kingdom Metazoa; phylum Chordata; class Actinopteri; order Salmoniformes; family Salmonidae; genus Salvelinus; species Salvelinus namaycush. The sequence continues at coordinate 25,641,183 of NC_052343.1, forward strand.
GCAACAAAACAGCTAAACAGAAAATAACTCCCCACAAAACCCAAACGGAAAATCACAACTTATATATGATCCCCAATCAGTGACAACGATAGACAGCTGCCTCTGATTGGGAACCACACATGGCAAAAACAACAAAGAAATAGAAAACATAGAATCTCCCACCCGAGTCACACCCTGACCTAACCAAACATAGAAAATAAATAAGGATCTCTAAGGTCAGTGCGTGACAATAATGAAAGAAAAGCAGTGCAAGTTAGAATTTTGTAAAGTTAGTGTGGGAGAGGTGGAAAAATTATTGTTAACGATCAATACTGACAAACCTCCTGGCATTGACAACTTAGATGGAAAGCTACCGAGGATGATGGCTGACTCTATAGCCACTCCTATCTGTCATATTTTTAATCTGAGCCTAGATTAAAGTCTTTGTCCTCAGGCCTGGAGGGAAGCCAAAGTAATTCCACTACCCAAGAGTGGTAAAGCGGCCTTTACTGGTTCTAACAGCAGACCTATAAACTTGCTGCCAGCTCTTAGCAAACTGTTGGGAAAAATAGTGTTTGACCAAATACAATGCTATTTCTCTGTAAACAAATGATATTATTGACCATAACCTGTTGTTGAAAAAACTTAAGTGCTATGTCTTTTCAACCTCTGCCACATCATGAATTCAGAGCTATCTATCTAATAGAACTCAAAGGGTTTTCTTTAATGTAAGCATCTCTAATGTCAAACATGTAAAGTGTGGTGTACCGTAGGGCAGCTCTCTAGGCCCTCTACTCTTTTCTATTTTTACAAATGACCTGCCACTGGCATTAAACAAAGCATGTGTGTCCATGTATGCTAATGATTCAACCACATACGCATCAGCAACCACAGCTAATGAAGTCACTGAAACCCTTAACAAAGAGTTGCAGTCTGTTTTGGAATGGGTGGCCAGTAATAAACTGGTCCTGAACATCTCTAAAACTAAGAGCATTGTATTTGGTAGAAATCATTCCTTAAGTGCTAGATCTCAGCTGAATCTGATAATGAATGGTGTGGCTGTTGAACAAGTTGAGGAGACTAAATTACTTGGTGCTACCTTGGTGTAAACTGTCATGGTCAAAACATATAGATTCAATGGTTGTAAAGATGGGGAGAGGTCTAGCCGTAATAAAGAGATGCTCTGCTTTTTTGACACCACACTCCAAAAAGCAAGTTCTGCAGGCTCTGGTTTTGTCTAATCTTGATTATTGTCCAGTCTAATGGTTCAGTACGGCAAGGAAAGACCTAGTTAAGCTGTAGCTGGCCCAGAACAGAGTGACACGTTTTGCTCTTCATTGTAATCAGAGGGCTGATATAAATACTATGCATGCCAGTCTCTAAGAGTTGAGGAGAGACTGACTGCATCACTTCTTCTTTTTATAAGAAACATTAATGTGTTGAAAATCCCAAATTGTTTGCATAGTCAACTTACACACAGCTCTGACACACACACTTATCCCACCAGACATGCCACCAGGGGTCTTTTCATAGTTCCCAAATCCAGAACAAATTCAAGAAAGCGTACAGTATTATATAGAGCCCTTATTGCATGGAACTTCCTACCATCTCATATTGCTCAAATAAACAGCAAACCTGGTTTCAAAAAACAGATAAAGCAACACCTCGCGGCACAACGCCTCTCCCCTATTTGACCTAGATAGTTTGTGTGTATGCATTGATATGTAGGCTATGTGTGCCTTAAAACATGTATTTAGTTATGTTCTTGTCTAATGATGTTCTGTATTATGATGTTCTGTATTATGTTTCTTGTTTTGTGTGAACCCCAGGAAGAGTAGCTGCTGCTTTTGCAACAGCTAATGGAGATCCTAATAAAATACCCAATACCAAATACCTCCACCTTACCTGACACCCTAGACCCACTTCAATTTCCATACCGCCCCAATAGATCCACAATCGATGCAATTGCCATTGCACTGCACACTGCCCTATCCCATCTGTACAAGAGGAATAACTATGCAAGAATGCTGTTCATAGACTACAGCTCAGCCTTCAACACCATAGTACACTCCAAGCTTATCATTAAGCTCGGAGCCCTGGTTCTGAACCCCGACCTGTGCAACTGAGTCCTGGACTTCCTAACGGGCCGCCCCCAGGTGGTGAAGGTAGGAACAACACCCCACTACGCTGATCCTCAACACAGGGGCCCCACAAGGGTGCGTGCTCAGCCCCCTCCTGTACTCACTGGTCACCAATGACTGCATGGCCACGCACGTCTTCAACGCAATCATTATGTTTTCAGACGACACAACAGTTGTAGGTCTGATTACCAACAATGACGAGGCAGCCTATAGGGAGGAGATGATGCCCTGGCGGAGTGGTGCCAGGAAAATAACCTCTCCCTCAATGTCAACAAAACTAAGGAGATGATCGTGGACTTCAGGAGACAGCAGAGGGAGCACGCCCACATCAACGGGACCGCAGTAGAGAAGGTGAAAAGCTTCAAGTACCTTGGCATACACATCCCTGACAATCTGAAATGGTCCACCCACACAGACAGTGTGGTGAAGACAGCGCAACAGTTTCTCTTCAACCTCAGGAGGCTGAAGAAATATGGCTTGGTCCCTAAGACCCTCACAAGATTTTACAGATGCACCATTGAGAGCATCCTGTCAGCTGTATCACAGCCTGGTACAGCAACGGCACTGCTGGCAAACGCAGGGCTCTCCAGAGGGTGGTACGGTCTGCCCAACACATCACAGGGGGCAAACTACCTGCCCTCCAGTACACCTACAGCACCCGATGTCACAAGAAGGCCAAAAAGATCATCAAGGACATCAACCACCCGAACCATGGCCTGTTCACCCCACTATCATCCAGAAGGCGAGGTCAGTACAGGTGCATCAACGCTGGAAGAGAGAAACTGAAAGACAGCTTCTATCTCAAGGCAATCAGACTGTTAAATAGCCATCACTAGCCGGCCTCCACCCAGTACCGTGCCCTGAACTTAGTCACTGTCACTAGCCGGCTACCACCCAATTACTCAACCCTGCACCTCAGAGGCTGCTGCCCTATGTACATGGAATCACTGGTCACTTTAATAATGGAACACTGTTCACTTTAATAATATTCACATAGTGTTTTACTCATTTCATATGTATATAGTGTATTCTACTGTATCTAGTCAACGCCACTCCAACATTGCTCATCCTAATATTTATAATTCCATTCTTTTACTTTTACTTCTTTTACTTTGAGATTTGTGTGTATTGTTGTGAATTAATTATAGATACTACTGCACCGTTGGAGCTAGGAACACAAGCATTTCTCTACACCTTCAACAACATCTGCTGAGCATGTGACCAATAACATTTGATTTTGGCTGTCTATTTTAGTGGGTGAAAATAGGTTGTAATCTTATTGGTCAACATATCAACCAAATATTACCCAATTCTCCACGTTGAAATGATGTGGTGGTAAACACTTACAAACTTAAACAAACTCATCAGGGAATACTTAACATTACATATTGAATGTCACACATAGCCTAATCTCTCATGGACAGATCTACATAAACATAACTGGTACCGTAGAATCTGTATGAGGCTGAACGGGAAGCGTAGGATAACGAGCAGCAGTAGTTCTGCTTTAGGGGGTTTTTCCTCACTGGTTATTTGGACAAATCACGATTTCACAGGTGTCAGCATCTTTCGAATTTCGAAGGGGAGGGAGTAGTCTGCCCGTAACTTGTAAAAAGAGAGGTTGGAGCTCCTCGTTCCGGTTCTCCTCCTCATTCTAGTACAATTACCTGGGTGAATAATTACCTGGGTTAACCAAGATTACACATATCCCTTTGTTGCCTGTAATATTAACTCATGATACAAACTTTTACTAAACATCATTTAATTCATACTTTATTATACCTTTGTGAGGATGACTTCATGGGTGAATGTGTGTCAGTGTCTGTCTGTCTGTCTGTCTGTCTGTCTGTCTGTCTGTCTGTCTGTCTGTCTGTCTGTCTGTCTGTCTGTCTGTCTGTCTGTCTGTCTGTCTGTCTGTCTGTCTGTCTGTCTGTCTGTCTGTCTGTCTGTCTGCAGGTCTGTCTGTCTGCAGGTCTGTCTGTCTGTCTGCAGCTCTGTCTGTCTGCAGTGTCTGTCTGTCTGCAGTCTGTCTGTCTGAGGCCTGTCTGTCTGTCTGCAGCTCTGTGGTTTACGATGACATCGTCAATGTGTTGATTGTGGAGATCAAAATATCCAAAACTCACCACGAGATGTCATGAGAACTCTTAAAGTACTGCTTGTCCTCCATCTCTCCTCCCTTCCTCCCTCAATGACGATATCGTTATGCCACAGTTTCTGTTTGTTTGTTCATTTGGGCTATGACAGTCTATTACGAATCAGTCGGACAGTATTTTTGACAGTAATTAAATCTGAAGACAGAATAGTTTGAAGTGACTGAAATGCATCAGAAAGGTATTGGGAAGTTCCAAAGATCATTAGGCAATAATGTTGCATGATTTTCTGTGTAGAAAAGAACATAATTGATTATCTTTTCCCCTCAGTCTGATTTATTGCTGGTCTTGCCAACTTGGTGCTAACGACTTGTGGACATGGTAAAGGGAAATAGTACGTACCTACATGCAGGGTTGGGTAGGTTACTTTCTAAATGTAATCTGTTACAGTTACAAGTTACCTGTCCAAAATTGTAATCGGTAACACAACTTTTGGATTACCCAAATTCATTAACGTAATCTGATTGCATTCCATTTAGATTACTTTCCCCTTAAGAGGCATTAGAAGAAGACAACATTTATGTTACCAATTGAACATCTAATTCAGGATAAATCAATGTTAAAGTTTACATAGCTGGCCAAATATGCATTTTACATTTTACTTTATGGGTTGGACTTGAAAATATGGAAGTGTAGATTTGCCAATTGTTTTACCTGGGCATGACCCCAAAACTAAAGACTTATTAGCCAGCCCTACTCCGTTGTTTATGATTTTGTTGTCAATGAGGACTGATTGGGCTCATTGATTCAAGTTGAAAAATAAATGCTGCGCTCATGGAATGGCATGCTTTGCCAAGAGTGTGCAAAGCTGTCATCAAGGCAAAGGGTGGCTACTTTGAATCAAATCAAATCAAATCAAATGTATTTATATAGCCCTTTGTACATCAGCTAATATCTCAAAGTGCTGTACAGAAACCCAGCCTAAAACCCCAAACAGCAAGCAATGCAGGTGTAGAAGCACGAAGAATCTAAAATCTAAAAAAAAAAATGCTTTTGTTTCACACTTTTTTGGTTACTACATGATTCCTTGTGTGTTATTTCATAGTTCTGATGTCTTCACTATTATTTTACAGTAAATAGTAAAAATAAATGAAAACACTTGAATAAGTAGGTGTGTCCAAACTTTTGACTGCTACTGTATATATGATTTATATAGCAACTACAGATTGTCCCTTTACGTTTTTTTATGAGCATTAATTAGATTGAGCAATAAAAGCCCCACTTTTATTCTATAGGCTGGGATCTGCACTATGCAGCTGTTGATAGAGCGCATTTTTCACTGGCTGTCCACTGGTTTCAAAAACAATGATTGATAGGCAGCTTAAACTTCTTGAATTCAACCATTGTTGGGTTCAAATATACATATAGATTTGTGAACAGCCATCCACAACAACCACAATCCGTAAGGCGCAAATAGCTAAATGAGAGAGCAGCAGTTTTATTCACGTCAATGCGCTATGTAGATATCAATAATAAGTGATATCCATATCTCCGTAAACGACATCGCAGCTGTCATCCTTACCTCCAAGCGTTTATTCAAGTTGGATAATCTTTGGATGCTGATAGCAGCTTGGACTGTACCCTACAAAAGCCTATTCCTGCCCTTTTCCCGTAATACATCAAACATATTTGGTGTGTCATCATAGTGGTCTCTGACTTGTGGTCAGACTCACTCAGGTGGAACAAACTTAACCTTGCGCCTTTTGTCAATGCTGATTTGAAAGGCGAACATCCTTTCTGAATTTAAAAGTAATCCTCGAAGTAATCGTCTAGTTTTTCAAAAGTATCTGTAATCTGATTACAATATTTTAGCTGGTAACGTAACAGATTACAGTTACTTTAAAAAAGAATCCCTTACATGTAACGGGTTACATGTAATCTGTTATTCCCCAACCCTGCCAACATGTTCCTGAGAGTCTTATCTTTCAGTGATGGCGTCACAATACTTTGTAGCTTAAACCATTCAAAAGATAGAGCCACACTTGAAGGAAGATGTAACCCCAATTCTATGAACCAAGCGCACATTTTCTCCCCATTTTCAAATCAGGTGATGGGAAGCACTGCACCATGGGCTCTGTTTTGGGCTGACTTTGAGCCAGTGCAGTTGTCAAACACATGCTTGGCCATTTCGACTTGTTAAAGCAAGCACTCTTCTATTTTCTAACGCTAGGATCGGTAATTGACCTGTCTCATATGAGCTCGCGTGCGGTGAGGTGGGGGGGTGGCAATATCTGAGGTGTGTCCTTAAAAACTTTGCAGTACTAACATGGTTGGTTATGGTATGGATTTTGACAGCGGTAGCGCAGCCTATCCAGCTGTGATGCACAGTGCCTATATGCGCATTGGAACAAGATAAATGTATTTTTTGTGCCCGTAAACCTCGTATTTAGAAGAAAAATAACAAATGTTTTTGTTTCATTTGATTAAAAAAACAAGATTAGTCTCAATGAAGCCGTTTTCTTTTGTCCTGCCCAATGCATTCCCAAAGTAGTCAAGACTATCGATAAAGGGCTTGGCTAATGAGACCTCTTTGAAATAAATCTTAATCACCAAAGCTTTATTAAAAAATCAAGTTTGGGAGCAGAAAAACAATGAGTGGACATCCATATTTATCTATGTATTGTACATTATTTTATCTATGTATTGTACATTATTTAATCTATGTATTGTACATTATTTAATCTATGTATTGTACATTATTTAATCTATGTATTGTACATTATTTAATCTATGTATTGTAAATTATTTTATCTATGTATTGTACATTATTTTATCTATGTATTGTACATTATTTTATCTATGTATTGTACATTATTTTATCTATGTATTGTACATTATTTAATCTATGTATTGTACATTATTTAATCTATGTATTGTACATTATTTAATCTATGTATTGTAAATTATTTAATCTATGTATTGTACATTATTTTATATATGTATTGTACATTATTTAATCTATGTATTGTACATTATTTTATCTATGTATTGTACATTATTTAATCTATGTATTGTACATTATTTTATCTATGTATTGTACATTATTTTATCTATGTATTGTACATTATTTTATCTATCTATCTATTTTATCTAGCTTCTGTTGTCTAGCTTCTGTTGGGTTTTATGCACATTTGGATGTGCATAAAACCCCTGGTAGTGAAATAGGAATACTGGAAGAATTTGGGTTGTAAAAAATTATAACATGTTTTGCCATTGCATTATTGATATAAATTATCATGGGATTGGGGTAGAAGAGAGAAAAAACATGGGATATTTATATATGGTCCCCATTCTGCATGTAGAGCTCTCAGCTCTGTTTATATATGGTTCCCATTCTGCATGGAGAGCTCTCAGCTCTGTTTATATATGGTCCCCATTCTGTATGGAAAGCTCTCAGCTCTGTTTATATATGGTTCCCATTCTGCATGGAGAGCTCTCAGCTCTGTTTATATATGGTACCCATTCTGCATGGAGAGCTCTCAGCTCTGTTTATATATGGTCCCCATTCTGTATGGAGAGCTCTCAGCTCTGTTTATATATGGTCCCCATTCTGCATGGAGAGCTCTCAGCTCTGTTTATATATGGTTCCCATTCTGCATGTAGAGCTCTCAGCTCTGTTTATATATGGTCCCCATTCTGTATGGAGAGCTCTCAGCTCTGTTTATAGATGGTCCCCATTCTGTACGGAGAGCTCTCAGCTCTGTTTATATATGGTCCCCATTCTGTATGGAGAGCTCTCAGCTCTGTTAATATATGGTCCCCATTCTGTATGGAGAGCTCTCAGCTCTGTTAATATATGGTCCCCATTCTGCATGGAGAGCTCTCAGCTCTGTTTATATATGGTCCCCATTCTGTATGGAGAGCTCTCAGCTCTGTTATATATGGTCCCCATTCTGTACGGAGAGCTCTCAGCTCTGTTTATATATGGTTCCCATTCTGTATGGAGAGCTCTCAGCTCTGTTTATATATGCTCCCCATTCTGTATGGAGAGCTCTCAGCTCTGTTTATATATGGTTCCCATTCTGCATGGAGAGCTCTCAGCTCTGTTTATATATGGTCCCCATTCTGCATGGAGAGCTCTCAGCTCTGTTTATATATGGTCCCCATTCTGTATGGAAAGCTCTCAGCTCTGTTTATAGATGGTCCCCATTCTGCATGGAGAGCTCTCAGCTCTGTTTATATATGGTCCCCATTCTGTACGGAGAGCTCTCAGCTCTGTTTATATATGGTCCCCATTCTGCATGGAGAGCTCTCAGCTCTGTTTATATATGGTCCCCATTCTGTACGGAGAGCTCTCAGCTCTGTTTATATATGGTCCCCATTCTGTATGGAGAGCTCTCAGCTCTGTTTATATATGGTCCCCATTCTGTACGGAGAGCTCTCAGCTCTATTTATATATGGTCCCCATTCTGCATGGAGAGCTCTCAGCTCTGTTTATATATGGTTCCCATTCTGTATGGAGAGCTCTCAGCTCTGTTTATATATGGTTCCCATTCTGTATGGAGAGCTCTCAGCTCTGTTTATATATGGTTCCCATTCTGCATGTAGAGCTCTCAGCTCTGTTTATATATGGTCCCCATTCTGCATGGAGAGCTCTCAGCTCTGTTTATATATGGTTCCCATTCTGTATGGAGAGCTCTCAGCTCTGTTTATATATGGTCCCCATTCTGTATGGAGAGCTCTCAGCTCTATTTATATATGGTCCCCATTCTGTATGGAGAGCTCTCAGCTCTGTTTATAGATGGTCCCCATTCTGTACGGAGAGCTCTCAGCTCTGTTTATATATGGTCCCCATTCTGTATGGAGAGCTCTCAGCTCTGTTAATATATGGTCCCCATTCTGTATGGAGAGCTCTCAGCTCTGTTAATATATGGTCCCCATTCTGCATGGAGAGCTCTCAGCTCTGTTTATATATGGTCCCCATTCTGTATGGAGAGCTCTCAGCTCTGTTATATATGGTCCCCATTCTGTACGGAGAGCTCTCAGCTCTGTTTATATATGGTTCCCATTCTGTATGGAGAGCTCTCAGCTCTGTTTATATATGCTCCCCATTCTGTATGGAGAGCTCTCAGCTCTGTTTATATATGGTTCCCATTCTGCATGGAGAGCTCTCAGCTCTGTTTATATATGGTCCCCATTCTGCATGGAGAGCTCTCAGCTCTGTTTATATATGGTCCCCATTCTGTATGGAAAGCTCTCAGCTCTGTTTATAGATGGTCCCCATTCTGCATGGAGAGCTCTCAGCTCTGTTTATATATGGTCCCCATTCTGTACGGAGAGCTCTCAGCTCTGTTTATATATGGTCCCCATTCTGCATGGAGAGCTCTCAGCTCTGTTTATATATGGTCCCCATTCTGCATGGAGAGCTCTCAGCTCTGTTTATATATGGTCCCCATTCTGTATGGAGAGCTCTCAGCTCTGTTAATATATGGTCCCCATTCTGTACGGAGAGCTCTCAGCTCTATTTATATATGGTCCCCATTCTGCATGGAGAGCTCTCAGCTCTGTTTATATATGGTTCCCATTCTGTATGGAGAGCTCTCAGCTCTGTTTATATATGGTTCCCATTCTGTATGGAGAGCTCTCAGCTCTGTTTATATATGGTTCCCATTCTGTAAGGAGAGCTCTCAGCTCTGTTTATATATGGTCCCCATTCTGTAAGGAGAGCTCTCAGCTCTGTTTATATATGGTTCCCATTCTGTAAGGAGAGCTCTCAGCTCTGTTTATATATGGTCCCCATTCTGTATGGAGAGCTCTCAGCTCTGTTTATATATGGTACCCATTCTGTATGGAGAGCTCTCAGCTCTGTTTATATATGGTTCCCATTCTGTAAGGAGAGCTCTCAGCTCTGTTTATATATGGTTCCCATTCTGCATGGAGAGCTCTCAGCTCTGTTTATATATGGTTCCCATTCTGCATGGAGAGCTCTCAGCTCTGTTTATATATGGTTCCCATTCTGCATGGAGAGCTCTCAGCTCTGTTTATATATGGTTCCCATTCTGCATGGAGAGCTCTCAGCTCTGTTTATATATGGTTCCCATTCTGCATGGAGAGCTCTCAGCTCTGTTTATATATGGTCCCCATTCTGCATGGAGAGCTCTCAGCTCTGTTTATATATGGTTCCCATTCTGCATGTAGAGCTCTCAGCTCTGTTTATATATGGTTCCCATTCTGCATGTAGAGCTCTCAGCTCTGTTTTGTAACTGGTGCGTTCATGATATGCTCGTATCTATTCAGTTATGGAGGTTTGGAGTTGGACACGCACTCTGCTGTACGATGGACAGTTTAGTTTGAGTTAAATCAGGTCTCTCTCTCTCCCTCTCTGTCCTTTTCCCCTCACTTATAGGCGGTGCGTGAGTTTCAAGTTTTGGTTAAGCTAATGTTCACTGTAAAAATGCACCTTATAATAAAGCATTCCATGCATCTATCTATCATCACATTTGCAGACTTATGTAAAATATCCTAGTAAGCCTACTATTCCTAATGTGATGAGTAGATTAGATAGTCATAATTTAGGCTAATAATACAACTCAATCACTGTTTGCGTTAAAAGACTGCAGTGTTCAATGCATGGCTGAGCGTGTATTGGCGTAGAGTAGGCCTAAGCTATAAGCTATGTCAGATACGTTTCTTCTCCTTTCTTTTTGTGTTTATAAACACATTTCATGAAATTCTAATACACTTTATATGACTGGAGACATTAGCAGAATATTTTTTAATATGACAAAAATGACAGGGTTGTATCGGCCTATAGGCTACTGCTGACTCCGATAAACAGATATAAAAACCACCTTATCTGCACCCATCTAATCTTGGCCTATGAAAGGGGAGACACAAAATGCACAATATGTGACGTCCCTCCCACTCTGTCTGCTGGGATCTCCTGTTTGGTAGTCTGCTTGTTGCAGAAGGCCAATGGGCAGAGCTGGGAGGAACGTCAGCTGATGTGGTGCACCTGGGCAGAGTTGGCCTGTAGGCTATAAAGGGTGGCCACATCAGCCAACACTCTCTCTCTTCCCTGACTGGCAGGCTAGCTTCCACCACCTTTAGTGGTTTTTTGTCTGTTTTCACAATACAACACCCTCTCCTGTCTCCACTCATCAACACACTGCACACACTACTGATCCTACAGACGTCCACAGCTTGTTACAGTACATGTTTGGATTTATTGTTATTTAGTTGAATAAATGTATTCCTTTTTAAGTAATGCATGGTCTCCCTTTGTTGTCACGAGCTATGAACCAGGTCATAACAACTATGACATCCATCTAACCTGGAAGAGGAAATGATTGTCCAAATACAACGTTTCAAGTGGCACTGACCCAATGATAAAGAGTGAATTTGCACACAGCGCCCTCATTTGGGATATGGACAATGGTGCCAGTAAGAGGCTATTGTTTTCTCACCTTGACAATCTTGATGGCTACAAGACACTTTAGATTATTTTCATTGTCTTCTTTAACAGCAATAATAATTTGCTTTCCAAACTGTTGTCCCGTGATGAAATTGGGCGTAGAGGAGAGAAAAAAATATATATATTCAAACTGTACAACCAATCATTGACTATCGCGAGGTTGAATGAATGGGATTGAACGTTGACGATTCATTTCCTGTAGGCTCGCACTAGCAATAGCAACCTTCATTTGTCAAGGTCAATCAAAATCAAAATGTCGTCTCAGAAAATAAGATCAGAGTTTTTCGATCCTGGTCGACAAGCAAAAATAAACTGCAACCACAGCAGCCCAAAGGGATAAAGACCCTGGGACCGCTGCATCTAGCACCTGCAGCAGTCTACCCCACCAATGTCAATGAGGTCAATAAAACATGGCCAGCCTCCACGGAGCATGATGTCAACCTCAACCCAACCGGCGACTGCTGCAACAGCTCTGCGTTAGCCAGGCCCCACGCGGAGCATGCAAGGCCTACTACTGCACCCATAGAGAGAACAGGAAAAAAAGATCAACCTATTGGAGTATATTGAACGAGGGCTCAGTTCAGCACAAAACAGATTTTAGCTGCAATTTTGTGCAGATTTTTAAAAATGATTGTTCAGAATTGATCAAAGGGCCATTCTAAATTGTTAAACGGGCTGGATCTGGTCCGAGGGCCTCCAGTTGAATAGCCCTGCCATACATCATCCCAACGTACTCAGCACTTGTTTGAATTGGTTGCCTACAGACCCAGATTTTTGATTGAGGTCATTTTTGTTTTGGTCTGTTTATATTTTTGTTAAATTGGAATTTGTGTCAGAAAAGTTTTTTTTTTTTTTAACTCAATGACAAGAGTGTGCAAAGCTGTCAGCAAGGCAAAGGGTGGCTCCTTTGAAGAATCTCAAATATAAAATATATTTTGATTTGTTTAACACTTTTTTGGTTACTACATGATTCCATATGTGTTATTTCATAGTTTTGATGTCTTCACTATTATTCTACAATGTAGAACATAGTAAAAATAAAGAAAAACCTTTGAATGAGTAGGTGTGTCCAAACTTTTGACTGGTACTGTAGGTATGCTGAAGATCTGATGATCAAGAAGTGTCAAATCAAGGTAGAATGTAGGCCTACTTGTCAGAATAATGTTACATTACGAATGCTTACTCAACCATTCTACTCTACTTCTAAAAAGATTTACCTTGAAAGATGCCACGATGACGTCATAAATAAAGTCCTGGGACTATATACATAAAGCATCTCAGAATAGGAGTAGTGATCTAGGATCCGTTTTCCCTTTTGGATCATTTTGAATATGAGTTTTATGGACAGGGAGGACCTAATCTTAGATCAGCACTCCTGCTCTGATGCTTTGTAGATACGGTTCTGTAATGTTCTAGAATTTTGATTGTGTATATTATGGGAAGCAGAATGCTAAAATGTGAATTTTTATCCAAAAGATGCTCTGATCTTCATAACACACTGCACTTATAGAGTAGGCATGTGCTATTTATTTATTTATTTGACATTTTGCAGGATGAAATCTCTTGAGATGCCCCATCTAGTTTTCAATGTCTGTTGAAAAATTGTGCCAGTGTTTGGCTAGGATCTGCTAACAGCTGGGTGACATAGGTAAGGCTTTTAAAATATCACTTTAAAAGTAACATTTGTCCATAAAAATAAAATGGACAGATTTAATAATTGAATTCAACAACGGAAAAAAACATGTTTTCTTTGACTTTTACTTACAAGTTTGTCTTCTTTTGACAACACAGAATATATTCAGCTTGGCCCAAGATGGCTCCCCTCAGTTGTCCACATTGTGAAGGAGAAGAGTTGATCTTGGCCTTCGGGTGTGGCGAGACCCTGAAGCCTGCACATGGCCATAACTACATTACTTCTTTTACCACTACATCACTGATATTAGTAAAGAATCATGAGTAATATTCTAATAATTCATGTGAATGTGATAACACGATCATCCTTGTGCTCCATTAATGTCTGTTTGTTTGGAGCTTGATTAGTAATGCCTAGGAATACAAATGTGAACCCTATGTAATTTGAGAAAAGATTTTATGCAATTCATCATTACAGCGGACTGAACAGCAGCTAATGCTACTTGTCAGTGTGAATCATTTCTGATATTTCCCCCTTTCAGAGGTATAACATTGCAATTGTATAGCTAATAGAGAATGCTTACTTACAGGCTCTAACAAAATGTGTTTGTAGATGGACTGAGGTGAATGTGCTACTCCAGCGCAGCCACGGTGAGAGGTGTATGGGGAGAGAGGTGATCCGGCCGTTTGTGTAAGGGGTGCGTACTGGCGGCAGAGAAGTCAGGCGCAGGAGAGCAAAAACTGTGTTACAACGGCGCAGTTTAATAATAAAAATCACCGTAAACAGAACAATCGATACAATGGGTACAAAACCCGTCGCACACCAGAATACCGTGCACAAGCACTTACAATAAACAATTACGGACAAAGACATAGTGGGAACAGAGGGTTAAAAACACAACATGTAATGATGGAATTGAAACCAGGTGTGTGGGAAGACAAGACAAAACAAATGGAAAATTAAAGTGGATCGATGATGGCTAGAAGACCGGCGATGCCGACCGCCGAACGCCGCCCGAACAAGGAGAGGAACCAACTTCGGCGGAAGTCGTGACAGTACCCCCCACTTGACGCGCAGCTCCAGCAGCGCGCCGACACCGGCCTCGGGGATGACCCGGAGGGCGAGGCACAGGGCGATCCGGACGAAGACGGTGGAACTCCCGCAGCATTGAAGGGTCCAACACGTCCTCGACCGGAACCCAGCACCTTTCCTCCGGACCGTACCCCTCTCACTACACGAGATACTGAAGGCCCCTCGCCCGACGCCTCGAATCCAGTATGGAGCAAACGGAGTACGCCGGGGCCCCCTCGATGTCCAGAGGTACCCCAGTACGCACTGGAAGGGAGAGAGGTTAGTGGAGGAGTGGCGAAGCGAGTTCTGTGCCATCTCGGCCCAGGGCATGAACGCCGCCCACTCCCCCGGCCGGTCCCGGCAATAAGACTGCAGAAACCTGCCCACATCCTGGTTTACTCACTCCACCTGCCCATTACTCTCGGGGTGAAACCACGAAGTAAGGCTAATCGAGACCCCCAGACGTTCCATGAACGCCTTCCAGACCCTAGACGTGAACTGGGGACCTCGATCAGACACTATATCCTCAGGCACCCCGTAGTGCCGGAAGACGTGCGTAAACAAGGCCTCCGCAGTCTGTAGGGCCGTAGGGAGACCGGGCAGAGGGAGGAGACGACAGGACCTAGAAAACCTATCCACAATGACCCAGTGAGGGGGGGAGATCGGTAAGAAAATCCACCGACAGGTGCGACCAAGGCCGTTGTGGAACGGGTAAGGAGTGTAGCTTCCCTCTGGGCAGGTGCCTAGGAGCCTTGCACTGGGCGCACACCGAGCAGGAGGAAACATAAACCCTCACGTCCGTAGCCAAGGTAGGCCACCAGTACCTCCCGCTCAAACAGCGCACTATCCGACCAATCCCAGAATGACCAGAGGAGGGTGACGTGTGGGCCCAACTCACTCACTCACTCACTCACTCACTCACTCACTCACTCACTCACTCACTCACTCACTCTCTTCATCTCCTCCATCTTTCCTTCCCTCTCAGTCCCAGAAGGACCCAGCCGCCATAGACAAGATCATGAAGGATCTGGACCAGAATGGTGATGGGAAGGTGAGCTTTGAGGAGTTTGTCTTTCTGGTGGTGGGCCTCTCCATCGCCTGTGAACAGATCTACCAGCTCCACACCCAGAAGGTTGCTGCCAAGAAGTGAAGGAGGACAGGACAAGGAGAAAGAGAAGCAGAGATGGCTGTTTTTATATATGTCATTTTTATAAATAAGTCTTACTGTTGTGAATAAACACTGGCTTTCCCAAACTGTATCTCTGTTTGTCACATTTGTTGTATTTGGCCTGTAATTTGTCCCATACGTGTAAGACAGTATAGACAGTGCCAGTCACGATCCATCCATCCTCAGTTCTCTCCTATCACAGCCATTAAACTCTTTAACTGTTTTAAAGTCACCATTGGCCTCATGGTGAAATCCCTGAGCAGTTTCTTCCTCTCCGGCAGCCCAGAGGAATGTCTGCGGCTCCGCACCTAGTTAAAAATGACCCACCACGAGGGAGGTACGAGGCCTGCAGACGCTCTACATACAGCTGTCAGTCAAACTGAACAACCCATACCAGTTGCTAACATCAGTAGTCTGTACATAGATGGATGAATGTTTGTTGTTCACAAAACGTATCAACATTGACTCTCTGTTTGGAGAATCGTTTCTATGTCATACATTTAATTACTAACCAAGAAGAGAAAGTTTGAAAAGGTGTTCCCCGGTCATCGCATACGATAGTCTCATTTCTGAGTGTGCGTATCTGATTCAACGTATTTTTGTTCTTGTCACTGACAGTCATGTAGTAGACCTTTTCTCTATTGTACTGTGCTGCAACTGCAGTGGGATTCTTTTACCAGCAAGAAAAAACCAACATGCAGTTTCCAGGATGTATATTATTACAGCTCATCCCACAGCCCTTTCAAATGATTGGACAATAGTTGAATATTCCTACAATATGTCTCTCTAATATGGACCATCCCCATGTATGTCAGTAAGCTACATTGCTTCATTTAGGCCTGGTCCCATTGGGTTTGGGGTGCACTTCCTTCTCTACTTAATGTTGTTTGCTTGTCCATGTGTCCAGGTTCAGATTGATATACCTCAACTGACATCCTATTAAATCATATTATTAGCATATTGTCTCTGTCATGTCTCGGTTCAGCTGTAAATCTAAACTGTTCAAAAAAGCCTTGTCTGTTTCATAGGTATAGCAGTGTTATTATCACTGGCTCAGTCCCACGTAGTGGGCCCTGTGTTTCAACCGTCTTAGGTTAGGAGTGGTGATTTAAGGATCAGTTTTGCCTTTTTAGATCACAATGAATTAAATTACATGGACAGTGGGACCTGATCCTAGATCAGCACTATTAATCTGAGATGCTTTATATATTCAACCCCAGAGCCCTCTGGCTATAACAACTGTATTTGGCCGTGATATCATTATTCATTCATCCTGCAGGATTGTAATCACAGCAGGCCTGTTCTGATAAACCATCTTCCAAAAAGGCCTGTAATGAGAACAATGAGGAGTAGTTGGAAAAATTCCCATCCTCTTTTGTGGATGTGAGGGCATTCAGTACTGTATATTGTCCACTAGAGGGTGAGAAAGCTTCAGCAATCACTGCTTCCCTTCCATTCAGAGGGTTTTTCTTATTTGCAAAAGTCCGTCCTCTCTCCTCTGTCCTTTCCTCTGTGTCCCGGAAACCGATAAGTAGTCGAGGAGTATGTCAATGAATTAGTAAGCAAGCAGAAGATGGTCCTCCCCTCCTTGATAGCCTCCTTTTGCGAGGAAACACAAGGGGATCCTACCAAGGAATAGTTTTGATATCTGCCACACCCCCTTTGAATGGACTGTTTCCATCCACGTTCCTTCTCCTCGCCCCCTCTCCTCGATTTACCTTTGACCTTTTTCAAAAGGATCCGAGGAGAGGACGGAGGAATTAGGAAAACCAATTGAGAAAAGGCCCTTGACAAAATAGATTGTGTCCTTTCTTGTGTCCAGGCTTCTTGAGACGGAGTAATAACATCTGACATGGTTGGTTCAGGTGTATAAGCTATATGTGTATCAGCTATATGGGTGGATCCCTGCTTACACCTATTTGTGCTAACTTGGATCTAACACCTTGTTATCAAAGATTATTTCAAAGAAGGGAGGAAGGAAGGATGATATTTGAAGAGGACCTAATTTTCTTGTCTTTTGTAGGCTGATCAACGGTAGCCATAGGCTGTATCTTGCTTATTGAGAACGTGCCACACACATTTGACAATTTACGGGAGCCTGTAGTATTTTTTCATTTGAGGAGAATTGCGATGCATAAAGACATGTAGGCCTACTTATTGAAGCCAATTACAACAGTGTTATTACTCGTACCTGTAGCCTATGTTATTTAAGAAACTGTTGTCACGGCTCCTCCTCTGCAGTGCAGGGGGCGGTTCCTCCTGCAGGCAGAGGAGGGTCGTTAGTGATTGGAGCCACCTGGGCTCAGGGTATAAAACTGCTTACTAATCATCTCTCTCTCTCTCTGCTCCTCCAGGTATGCTCATGATTTGTTTGTTCCTTTGTAGTTTTGCATAGTTTTCACTCAGTCATGTTCACACACACATATTCACGCATCCATGCACTTTACATACACCTTACATTATGATACTTCCACACCTCATTCCTTTTTCTTAGTTTTAAGTTAATAGTTTGTTGTAGAATAAAGAACCTTTTTAAATTGGCCTATACCTGTTGTTCGTGTCCCCTCATTTTTGTCACAGGCTATGAGCCGGCTTGTGACACTGTAGTATCAATTGACAATGCAGCGACCTTCAATAACCTACAGAACTTCAGGAAACCGCATGCTGCATTAAGCCATGAAATGTGTTGATTTGCCAGTCAGTGACTAAGCCCCCGTCACACCTCCAACTTATTTATTCACCAAATAACCCAGCCCTTTCGTGCCACAGCCAGCTATTGCGCTCATAATTCCCGCTATGAAAATGGCAAAAATATTTCTGACACCCCAGATCTGTAGTGCTACCGCCAGCGCTAAGATTTACCATTGAGATAGGTTTGTTAACATAGAGCCCTCTGCGTCATTACGCGCAAACATATTCATATTTTGTAACTGTACATTAAGTACTGTACTTTATTCATCCCACAAGGGTCAATTGTGCAGCCAGCAATGCAATTAAATTAAACAACAATTTCTAAATTGAAGTAAAAACTTGTAGACCACAGTTTGTAGAGAGCAGACCTGGGTCCAAATACATGTGGATTTGGTATTAAAAATGTTTGTGTATTTTAGGATTTTCATGAAGCCAAGATCAATGATATAAAGAATGATGGAAAAAAACTTTGGGGTAATTTAAATGAAATGATGGGCAGAAGGACAAATTCAACTCCATCTTTCATCGAATCAGATGGCTTATTCATCACAAAACCATTTGATGTTACCAATTATTTTAATGATTATTTCATTGGCAACGTGGGCAAACTTAGGCAGGAAATGCCAACAACGAAAAGTGATCAATTGTATTCATGCATAAAAAAAGCTAATAATGAAAGAAAAGCGTTGCAAGTTTGAATTTTGTAAAGTTAGTGTGGGAGAGGTGGAAAAATTGTTATCGATCAATAATGACAAACCTCCTGGCCTTGACAACTTAGATGGGAAGCTACTGAGGATGGTAGCTGACTCTATAGCCACTCCTATCTGTCATATCTTTCATCTGAGCCTCGAGGAAAGTCTTTGTCCTCAGGACTGGAGGGAAGCCAAAGTAATTCCACTACCCAAGAGTGGTAAAGCGGCCTTTACTGGTTCTAACAGCAGACCTATAAGCTTGCTGCCAGCTCTTAGCAAACTGTTGGAAAAAATAGTGTTTGACCAAATACAATGCTATTTCTCTGTAAACAAATTAACAACAGACTTTCAGCATGCTTATAGAGAATGGGACTCAACATGTACTGCACTGACACAAATGACTGATGATTGGTTGAAATAAATAGATAATAAGAAGATTATGGGAGCTGTATTGTTAGATTTCAGTGCAGCCTTTGATATTATTGACCATAACCTGTTGTTGAAAAGTTAAGTGCTATGTCTTTTCAACCTCTGCTATAATGTGGATTCTGATCTAACTAATAGAACAAAGGGTTTTCTTTAATGGAAGCGTCTCTAATGTCAAACATGTAAAGTATGGTGCACCGCAGGGCAGCTCTCTAGGCCCTCTACTCTTTTCTATTTTTTACCAATGACCTGCCACTGGCATTAAACACAGCATGTGTGTCCATGTATGCTGATTCAACCATATAGGCATCAGTAATCACAGCTAATAAAGTAATTGAATTGAATTGGGCATTCTATGTTTTGTTCTATGTTTTCTGTTTCTATGTGTTTGGCCTGGTATGGTTCCCAATCAGAGGCAGCTGTCTATCGTTGTCTCTGATTGAGAACCATACTTAGGTAGCCTTTTCCCACCTATGGTTTGTGGGTAGTTGTTTTCTGTTTGTGTTGTCACACCTTTCAGGACTGTTTCGATTCTCGTTTCTTTCATTCACTTTGTTATTTTGTATTTTTTGTGTTCAGTTAATAAATTAACATGGACACTTACCACGCTGCGTTTTGGTCCGATATTTCCTGTTCCTCAGATGAAGAAGATCGTTACAGAACTACCCACCACCAACGGACCAAGCAGCGTGGTAAGGAGGAGCAGAGGGTTCAGGACTCCTGGACTTGGGAGGAGATATTGGACGGTAAGGGACCCTGGAGTCAGGATGGGGAATATCGCCGCCCGAAAACAGAACTGGAGGCGGCGAAAGCGGAGAGGCGGCGATATGAGGTAAGGCAGCGCAGCAGGCACGAGAGGCAGCCCCCCAATTGTTTGGGGGGCACACGGGGTGATTGGCAGAGTCAGGCGATAGACCTGAGCCAACTCCCCGTGCTTACCGGAAGCAGCGTAGCACTGGTCAGGCACCGTGTTATGCGGTGAAGCGCACGGTGTCGCCAGTGCGCGCTCATAGCCCGGAGCGCTATAGGCCAGCCCCCCGCAAGTGCCATGCGAGAGTAGGCATCCAGCCAGGGCGGATTGTGCCAGCCCAGCGTGTTTGGTCTCTGGTGCGCCGTTTCGGCCCAGGGTATCCTGCGCCGGCTCTGCGTACTGTGTCTCCGGGGCGCTGGGAGGGTGCTGTTCGTCCTATGCCTGCGCTCCGCTCGTGCCGGGCGAAAGTGGACATTGAGCCTAATGGAGAGGTGCGAGCGGTAAGAACCAGATCTCCAGTGCTCCCCCACAGCCCGGTTCGACCTGTGCCTGCACTCTGGAGGGGCCAGGCTAAAGTGGGCATTCAGCCTGGAGGAGTGGTGCCAAGGCTGCGCACCAGGGCTCCAGTGCTCCCCCACAGTCCGGTCTATCCGGTGCCTCCTCTACACACCAGGCCTCCTGTAGGTCTCCCCAGCCTGGTGGGCCCTGTGGCAGCCCCACGCACCAGGCTGTCTCTATGTCTCCTCCCTCCAGAGTCTCCCTCCAGAGTCTCCCTCCTGTCCGGAGCTGCCAGAGTCTCCCTCCTGTCCGGAGCTGCCAGAGTCTCCCTCCTGTCCGGAGCTGCCAGAGTCGCCCTCCTGTCCGGAGCTGCCAGAGTCGCCCTCCTGTCCGGAGCTGCCAGAGTCGCCCTCCTGTCCGGAGCTGCCAGAGTCGCCCTCCTGTCCAGAGCTGCCAGAGTCACCCTCCTGTCCGGAGCTGCCAGAGTCGCCCTCCTATTCGGGGCCCGCTGCAAGGGTCCCCAGTCCGGGGTCGGCGGCGAGGGTCGCCACTCCAGAGGTGCCACCTAAGTGGGCCAAGACTAGGGTGGAGTGGGGTCTATGTCCCGCACCAGAGACGCCACCGCGGTGAAATGCCCACCCAGACCCTCCCCTATAGGTTCAGGTTTTGCGGCCGGAGACCGCACCTTTGGGGGGGGGGTACTGTCACGTCCTGACCTTAGTTCCTTTTTTTATGTCTCTATTTTGGTTTGGTCAGGGCGTGAGTTGGGGTGGGCATTCTATGTTTTGTTCTATGTTTTCTGTTTCTATGTGTTTGGCCTGGTATGGTTCCCAATCAGAGGCAGCTGTCTATCATTGTCTCTGATTGAGAACCATGCTTAGGTAGCCTTTTCCCACCTATGGTTTGTGGGTAGTTGGTTTCTGTTTTGTGTTGTCACACCTTTCAGGACTGTTTCGATTTTCATTTCTTTCATTCATTTTGTTATTTTGTATTTTTTGTGTTCAGTTAATAAATTAACATGGACACTTACCACGCTGCGTTTTGGTCCGATATTTCCTGTTCCTCAGATGAAGAAGATCGTTACACATTGTTTGCATAGTCAACTTGCACACAGCTCTGACACAAACATGTATCCCACCAGACATGCCACCAGGGGTCTTTTTACAGTCCCCAAATCCAGAACAAATACAAGAAAGTGTACAGTATTATATAGAGCCCTTATTGCATGGAACTTCCTACCATCTCATATTGCTCAAATAAACAGCAAACCTGTTTTTTTTTAAACAGATAAAGCAACACCTCGCGGCACAACGCCTCTCCCCTATTTGACCTAGATAGTTTGTGTGTATGCATTGATATGTAGGCTATGTGTGCCTTTTTTTGTATGTAGTTCTGTCCTTGAGCTGTTCTTGTCTAATGATGTTCTGTATTATGTCATTCTGTATTATGTTTCATGTTTTGTATGGACCCTAGGAAGAGTAGCTGCTGCTTTTGCAACAGCTAATGGGGTTCCTAATAAAATACCAAATACTAATAGTAATACAGGCATACTATTAGTAATACGACTAGTAGCAACCACAGCTAATAAAGTCATTGAAACCCTTAACAAAGAGTTGCAGTCTGTTATGGAATGGGTGGCCAGTAATAAACTGGTCCTGAGCATCTCTAAAACTAAGAGCATTGTATTTGGTACAAATCATTCCTTAAGTGATAGACCTCAGCTGAATCTGGTAATGAATGGTGTGGCTGCTGAGCAAGTTGAGGAGAATAAATTACTTGGCGTTACCTTAGATTATAAACTGTCATGGTCAAAACATGTAGACTCAATGGTTGTAAAGCTGGGGAGAGGTCTAGCTATAATAAAGAGATGCTCTGCAAGGAAAGACCTAGTTAAGATGCACTAGTAGTAGTACTACTAGTAGTACTACTAGAGCAGGCATACTAATAGTAGTACTACTAGAGAAGACATAGTAATAGTAGTAGAGCAGGCATACTAACAGTAGGACTACTAGAGCAGGCATACTAACAGTAGGACTACTAGAGCAGGCATACTAATAGCAGTACTACTAGAGCAGGCATACTAACAGTAGTATTGCTAGAGCAGGCATACTAACAGTAGTACTGCTAGAGCAGGCATACTAATAGTAGTACTACTAGAGCAGGCATACTAATAGTAGTACTGCTAGAGCAGGCATACTAATAGTAGTACTGCTAGAGCAGGCATACTAATAGTAGTACTACTAGAGCAGGCATACTAATAGTAGTACTGCTAGAGCAGGCATACTAATAGTAGTACTGCTAGAGCAGGCATACTAATAGTAGTGCTGCTAGAGCAGGCATAGTAATAGTAGTAGAGCAGGCATAGTAATAGTAGTACTACTAGGGAAGGCATAGTAATAGTAGTAGAGCAGGCATAGTAATAGTAGTACTACTAGAGCAGGCA
The DNA here is from genome assembly GCF_016432855.1 of Salvelinus namaycush. NCBI lineage: Eukaryota > Metazoa > Chordata > Actinopteri > Salmoniformes > Salmonidae > Salvelinus > Salvelinus namaycush. The sequence goes on from NC_052343.1 coordinate 25,664,240, forward strand.
TACTAATAGTAGTACTACTAGAGAAGGCATAGTAATAGTAGTAGAGCAGGCATAGTAATAGCAGTACTACTAGAGCAGGCAAACTAATAGTAGTACTGCTAGAGCAGGCATACTAATAGTAGTACTACTAGGGAAGGCATAGAAATAGTAGTAGAGCAGGCATAATAATAGTAGTACTACTAGAGCAGGCATACTAATAGTAGTACTACTAGAGAAGGCATAGTAATCGTAGTAGAGCAGGCATAGTAATAGTAGTACTACTAGAGCAGGCATACTAATAGTAGTACTACTAGAGCAGGCATACTAATAGTAGTGCTGCTAGAGCAGGCATAGTAACAGTAGTACTACTAGAGCAGGCATACTAATACTAGTACTACTAGAGAAGGCATACTAACAGTAGTACTACTAGAGAAGGCATACTAACAGTAGTACTGCTAGAGCAGACATACTAATACTAGTACTGCTAGAGCAGGCATACTAATATTGGTACTACTAGAGAAGGCATACTAACAGTAGTGCTGCTAGAGCAGGCATACTAACAGTAGTACTGCTAGAGCAGACATACTAATACTAGTACTGCTAGAGCAGGCATACTAATATTGGTACTGCTAGAGAAGGAATAGTAATAGGAGTACTACTAGAGCAGGCATAGTAATAGTAGTACTACTAGGGCAGGCGTAGTAATAGTAGTACTACTAGAGCAGGCATACTAATAGTAGTACTACTAGAGAAGGCATAGTAATAGTAGTAGAGCAGGCATAGTAATAGTAGTACTACTAGAGCAGACATAGTAATAGTATTACTGCTAGAGCAGGCATACTAAAAGTAGTACTAATAGAGCAGGCATACTAACAGTAGTACTACTAGAGCAGGCATACTAATAGTAGTACTACTAGAGCAGGCATACTAATAGTAGTACTACTAGAGCAGGCATACTAATAGTAGTACTGCTAGAGCAGGCATACTAACAGTAGTACTGCTAGAGCAGGCATACTAATAGTAGTACTACTAGAGCAGGCATACCAACAGTAGTACTGCTAGAGCAGGCATACTAATAGTAGTACTGCTAGAGCAGGCATACTAATAGTAGTACTACTAGAGAAGGCATAGTAATAGTAGTAGAGCAGGCATAGTAATAGTAGTACTACTAGAGAAGGCATAGTAATAGTAGTAGAGCAGGCATAGTAATAGTAGTACTACTAGAGCAGGCATACTAATAGTAGTACTACTAGAACAGGCATAGTAATAGTAGTACTGCTAGAGCATGCATAGTAATAGTAGTACTACTAGAGCAGGCATACTAATAGTAGTACTACTAGAGCAGGCATAGTAATAGTAGTACTGCTAGAGCAGGCATAGTAATAGTAGTACTACTAGAGCAGGCCTACTAATAGTAGTACTGCTAGAGCAGGCATACTAATAGTAACACTACTAGAGCAGGCATACTAATAGTAACACTACTAGAGCAGGCATACTAACAGTAGTACTACTAGAGCCGGCATACTAACAGTAGTACTGCTAGAGCAGGCATACTAATAGTAGTACTACTAGAGCAGGTCTACTAATAGTAGTACTATTAGAGCAGGCATACTAATAGTAGTACTGCTAGAGCAGGCATACTAATAGTAGTACTGCTAGAACAGGCATACTAATAGTAGTACTACTAGAGCAGGCATACCAACAGTAGTACTGCTAGAGCAGGCATACTAATAGTAGTACTGCTAGAGCAGGCATACTAATAGTAGTACTGCTAGAGAAGGCATAGTAATAGTAGTAGAGCAGGCATAGTAATAGTAGTACTACTAGAGCAGGCATACTAATAGTAGTACTACTAGAACAGGCATAGTAATAGTAGTACTGCTAGAGCATGCATAGTAATAGTAGTACTACTAGAGCAGGCATACTAATAGTAGTACTACTAGAGCAGGCATAGTAATAGTAGTACTGCTAGAGGAGGCATAGTAATAGTAGTACTGCTAGAGCAGGCATACTAATAGTAGTACTGCTAGAGCAGGCATACTAACCGTAGTACTACTAGAGCAGGCATACTAATAGTAGTACTACTAGAGCAGGCATACTAATAGTAGTACTACTAGAGAAGGCATAGTAATCGTAGTAGAGCAGGCATAGTAATAGCAGTACTACTAGAGCAGGCAAACTAATAGTAGTACTACTAGAGCAGGCATACTAATAGTAGTGCTGCTAGAGCAGGCATACTAATAGTAGTACTGCTAGAGCAGGCATACTAATAGTAGTGCTGCTAGAGCAGGCATACTAATAGTAGTGGTGCTAGAGCAGGCATACTAATAGTAGTGCTGCTAGAGCAGGCATACTAATAGTAGTGGTGCTAGAGCAGGCATACTAATAGTAGTGGTGCTAGAGCAGGCATACTAATACTAGTACTACTAGAGAAGGCATACTAACAATAGTGCTGCTAGAGCAGGCATACTAACAGTAGTACTGCTAGAGCAGACATACTAATACTAGTACTGCTAGAGCAGGCATACTAATATTGGTACTGCTAGAGAAGGAATAGTAATAGGAGTACTACTAGAGCAGGCATAGTAATAGTAGTACTACTAGGGCAGGCGTAGTAATAGTAGTACTACTAGAGCAGGCATACTAACAGTAGTACTGCTAGAGCAGGCATACTAATAGTAGTACTACTAGAGCAGGTCTACTAATAGTAGTACTATTAGAGCAGGCATACTAATAGTAGTACTGCTAGAGCAGGCATACTAATAGTAGTACTGCTAGAACAGGCATACTAATAGTAGTACTACTAGAGCAGGCATACCAACAGTAGTACTGCTAGAGCAGGCATACTAATAGTAGTACTGCTAGAGCAGGCATACTAATAGTAGTACTGCTAGAGAAGGCATAGTAATAGTAGTACTACTAGAGAAGGCATAGTAATAGTAGTAGAGCAGGCATTGTAATAGTAGTACTACTAGAGCAGACATAGTAATAGTATTACTGCTAGAGCAGGCATACTAAAAGTAGTACTAATAGAGCAGGCATACTAACAGTAGTACTACTAGAGCAGGCATACTAATAGTAGTACTACTAGAGCAGGCATACTAATAGTAGTACTACTAGAGCAGGCATACTAATAGTAGTACTGCTAGAGCAGGCATACTAACAGTAGTACTGCTAGAGCAGGCATACTAATAGTAGTACTACTAGAGCAGGCATACTAACAGTAGTACTGCTAGAGCAGGCATACTAATAGTAGTACTGCTAGAGCAGGCATACTAATAGTAGTACTACTAGAGCAGGCATACTAATAGTAGTACTGCTAGAGCAGGCATACTAATAGTAGTACTACTAGAGCAGGCATACTAATAGTAGTACTACTAGGGAAGGCATAGAAATAGTAGTAGAGCAGGCATAATAATAGTAGTACTACTAGAGCAGGCATACTAATAGTAGTACTACTAGAGAAGGCATAGTAATAGTAGTAGAGCAGGCATAGTAATAGCAGTACTACTAGAGCAGGCAAACTAATAGTAGTACTGCTAGAGCAGGCATACTAATAGTAGTACTACTAGGGAAGGCATAGTAATAGTAGTAGAGCAGGCATAGTAATAGCAGTACTACTAGAGCAGGCATACTAATAGTAGTACTGCTAGAGCAGGCATAGTAATCGTAGTAGAGCAGGCATAGTAATAGTAGTACTACTAGAGCAGGCATACTAATAGTAGTACTACTAGAGAAGGCATAGTAATCGTAGTAGAGCAGGCATAGTAATAGTAGTACTACTAGAGCAGGCATACTAATAGTAGTACTACTAGAGCAGGCATACTAATAGTAGTGCTGCTAGAGCAGGCATAGTAACAGTAGTACTACTAGAGCAGGCATACTAATACTAGTACTACTAGAGAAGGCATACTAACAGTAGTACTACTAGAGAAGGCATACTAACAGTAGTACTGCTAGAGCAGACATACTAATACTAGTACTGCTAGAGCAGGCATACTAATATTGGTACTACTAGAGAAGGCATACTAACAGTAGTGCTGCTAGAGCAGGCATACTAACAGTAGTACTGCTAGAGCAGACATACTAATACTAGTACTGCTAGAGCAGGCATACTAATATTGGTACTGCTAGAGAAGGAATAGTAATAGGAGTACTACTAGAGCAGGCATAGTAATAGTAGTACTACTAGGGCAGGCGTAGTAATAGTAGTACTACTAGAGCAGGCATACTAATAGTAGTACTACTAGAGAAGGCATAGTAATAGTAGTAGAGCAGGCATAGTAATAGTAGTACTACTAGAGCAGACATAGTAATAGTATTACTGCTAGAGCAGGCATACTAACAGTAGTACTAATAGAGCAGGCATACTAACAGTAGTACTACTAGAGCAGGCATACTAATAGTAGTACTACTAGAGCAGGCATACTAATAGTAGTACTACTAGAGCAGGCATACTAATAGTAGTACTACTAGAGAAGGCATAGTAATCGTAGTAGAGCAGGCATAGTAATAGTAGTACTACTAGAGCAGGCATACTAATAGTAGTGCTGCTAGAGCAGGCATAGTAACAGTAGTACTACTAGAGCAGGCATACTAATACTAGTACTACTAGAGAAGGCATACTAACAGTAGTACTACTAGAGAAGGCATACTAACAGTAGTACTGCTAGAGCAGACATACTAATACTAGTACTGCTAGAGCAGGCATACTAATATTGGTACTACTAGAGAAGGCATACTAACAGTAGTGCTGCTAGAGCAGGCATACTAACAGTAGTACTGCTAGAGCAGACATACTAATACTAGTACTGCTAGAGCAGGCATACTAATATTGGTACTGCTAGAGAAGGAATAGTAATAGGAGTACTACTAGAGCAGGCATAGTAATAGTAGTACTACTAGGGCAGGCGTAGTAATAGTAGTACTACTAGAGCAGGCATACTAATAGTAGTACTACTAGAGAAGGCATAGTAATAGTAGTAGAGCAGGCATAGTAATAGTAGTACTACTAGAGCAGACATAGTAATAGTATTACTGCTAGAGCAGGCATACTAACAGTAGTACTAATAGAGCAGGCATACTAACAGTAGTACTACTAGAGCAGGCATACTAATAGTAGTACTACTAGAGCAGGCATACTAATAGTAGTACTACTAGAGCAGGCATACTAATAGTAGTACTGCTAGAGCAGGCATACTAACAGTAGTACTGCTAGAGCAGGCATACTAATAGTAGTACTACTAGAGCAGGCATACCAACAGTAGTACTGCTAGAGCAGGCATACTAATAGTAGTACTGCTAGAGCAGGCATACTAATAGTAGTACTACTAGAGAAGGCATAGTAATAGTAGTAGAGCAGGCATAGTAATAGTAGTACTACTAGAGCAGGCATACTAATAGTAGTACTGCTAGAGCAGGCATACTAATAGTAGTACTACTAGAGAAGGCATAGTAATAGTAGTAGAGCAGGCATAGTAATAGTAGTACTACTAGAGAAGGCATAGTAATAGTAGTAGAGCAGGCATAGTAATAGTAGTACTACTAGAGCAGGCATACTAATAGTAGTACTACTAGAACAGGCATAGTAATAGTAGTACTGCTAGAGCATGCATAGTAATAGTAGTACTACTAGAGCAGGCATACTAATAGTAGTACTACTAGAGCAGGCATAGTAATAGTAGTACTGCTAGAGCAGGCATACTAATAGTAGTACTGCTAGAGCAGGCCTACTAATAGTAGTACTGCTAGAGCAGGCATACTAATAGTAACACTACTAGAGCAGGCATACTAATAGTAACACTACTAGAGCAGGCATACTAACAGTAGTACTACTAGAGCCGGCATACTAACAGTAGTACTGCTAGAGCAGGCATACTAATAGTAGTACTACTAGAGCAGGTCTACTAATAGTAGTACTATTAGAGCAGGCATACTAATAGTAGTACTGCTAGAGCAGGCATACTAATAGTAGTACTGCTAGAACAGGCATACTAATAGTAGTACTACTAGAGCAGGCATACCAACAGTAGTACTGCTAGAGCAGGCATACTAATAGTAGTACTGCTAGAGCAGGCATACTAATAGTAGTACTGCTAGAGAAGGCATAGTAATAGTAGTAGAGCAGGCATAGTAATAGTAGTACTACTAGAGCAGGCATAGTAATAGTAGTAGAGCAGGCATAGTAATAGTAGTACTACTAGAGCAGGCATACTAATAGTAGTACTACTAGAACAGGCATAGTAATAGTAGTACTGCTAGAGCATGCATAGTAATAGTAGTACTACTAGAGCAGGCATACTAATAGTAGTACTACTAGAGCAGGCATAGTAATAGTAGTACTGCTAGAGGAGGCATAGTAATAGTAGTACTGCTAGAGCAGGCATACTAATAGTAGTACTGCTAGAGCAGGCATACTAACCGTAGTACTACTAGAGCAGGCATACTAATAGTAGTACTACTAGAGCAGGCATACTAATAGTAGTACTACTAGAGAAGGCATAGTAATCGTAGTAGAGCAGGCATAGTAATAGCAGTACTACTAGAGCAGGCAAACTAATAGTAGTACTACTAGAGCAGGCATACTAATAGTAGTGCTGCTAGAGCAGGCATACTAATAGTAGTACTGCTAGAGCAGGCATACTAATAGTAGTGCTGCTAGAGCAGGCATACTAATAGTAGTGGTGCTAGAGCAGGCATACTAATAGTAGTGCTGCTAGAGCAGGCATACTAATAGTAGTGGTGCTAGAGCAGGCATAGTAACAGTAGTACTACTAGAGCAGGCATACTAATACTAGTACTACTAGAGAAGGCATACTAACAATAGTGCTGCTAGAGCAGGCATACTAACAGTAGTACTGCTAGAGCAGACATACTAATACTAGTACTGCTAGAGCAGGCATACTAATATTGGTACTGCTAGAGAAGGAATAGTAATAGGAGTACTACTAGAGCAGGCATAGTAATAGTAGTACTGCTAGAGCAGGCATACTAATAGTAGTACTACTAGAGCAGGCATACCAACAGTAGTACTGCTAGAGCAGGCATACTAATAGTAGTACTGCTAGAGCAGGCATACTAATAGTAGTACTGCTAGAGAAGGCATAGTAATAGTAGTACTACTAGAGAAGGCATAGTAATAGTAGTAGAGCAGGCATTGTAATAGTAGTACTACTAGAGCAGACATAGTAATAGTATTACTGCTAGAGCAGGCATACTAAAAGTAGTACTAATAGAGCAGGCATACTAACAGTAGTACTACTAGAGCAGGCATACTAATAGTAGTACTACTAGAGCAGGCATACTAATAGTAGTACTACTAGAGCAGGCATACTAATAGTAGTACTGCTAGAGCAGGCATACTAACAGTAGTACTGCTAGAGCAGGCATACTAATAGTAGTACTACTAGAGCAGGCATACCAACAGTAGTACTGCTAGAGCAGGCATACTAATAGTAGTACTGCTAGAGCAGGCATACTAATAGTAGTACTACTAGAGAAGGCATAGTAATAGTAGTAGAGCAGGCATAGTAATAGTAGTACTACTAGAGAAGGCATAGTAATAGTAGTAGAGCAGGCATAGTAATAGTAGTACTACTAGAGCAGGCATACTAATAGTAGTGCTGCTAGAGCAGGCATAGTAACAGTAGTACTACTAGAGCAGGCATACTAATACTAGTACTACTAGAGAAGGCATACTAACAGTAGTACTACTAGAGAAGGCATACTAACAGTAGTACTGCTAGAGCAGACATACTAATACTAGTACTGCTAGAGCAGGCATACTAATATTGGTACTACTAGAGAAGGCATACTAACAGTAGTGCTGCTAGAGCAGGCATACTAACAGTAGTACTGCTAGAGCAGACATACTAATACTAGTACTGCTAGAGCAGGCATACTAATATTGGTACTACTAGAGAAGGCATACTAACAGTAGTGCTGCTAGAGCAGGCATACTAACAGTAGTACTGCTAGAGCAGACATACTAATACTAGTACTGCTAGAGCAGGCATACTAATATTGGTACTGCTAGAGAAGGAATAGTAATAGGAGTACTACTAGAGCAGGTATAGTAATAGTAGTACTACTAGGGCAGGCGTAGTAATAGTAGTACTACTAGAGCAGGCATTCTAATAGTAGTACTACTAGAGAAGGCATAGCAATAGTAGTAGAGCAGGCATAGTAATAGTAGTACTACTAGAGCAGACATAGTAATAGTATTACTGCTAGAGCAGGCATACTAACAGTAGTACTAATAGAGCAGGCATACTAACAGTAGTAGTACTGCTAGAGCAGGCATACTAATAGTAACACTACTAGAGCAGGCATACTAATAGTAACACTACTAGAGCAGGCATACTAACAGTAGTACTACTAGAGCCGGCATACTAACAGTAGTATGCTAGAGCAGGCATACTAATAGTAGTACTACTAGAGCAGGTCTACTAATAGTAGTACTATTAGAGCAGGCATACTAATAGTAGTACTGCTAGAGCAGGCATACTAGAAAAGGTGGAACCAGCAGTGCTCCAGGAGGCGATGACCAACCTGGATAAGAACCATGATGGGAGATCAACTTCAGAGAGTTCTCCCATGTTCTTGGCTACTCTGGCCAGGGGCTACTACAGAGCCAGAAACAAGGGCAACAAGGGCAAGCCTGACAAGCCTGAATGAGGGCCAAAAAGAACCTGTTGACAGGTGTGGCCAGTATCAGACACACACATACTGCTTTTCTATGATGAAAGAGAGAAATGATGCTCTTACTGTAACTTGTATGGTGCTTTAAAGATGTTGTCTTCTCAACTTATCTGCCGTTTTTTTTTTATGACTTGATTGTGTAACGTTCGTCTTTCGGGGAGAGAGTGGACCAAGACGCAGCGGGTGATAAATACATGATGATTTAATTAGACAAGACGAACACTGACACGAAGACACTTGACAATTTTCAAAACAACAAACGACGTTAAACAGACCTGAACATGAGAACTACAATATCAGAAGAACGCACAAACAGGAAAAACGAATGAACGAACGAGACAGTACCGTGTGGTGCAACAAAACACAGACACAGAACAATCACCCACAAACAAACAGTGAGACAGCCTACCTTAATATGGTTCTCAATCAGAGGAAACGTGAAACACTGCCTCTAATTGAGAACCATATCAGGCAACACATTTGACCCAACATAAAACACATAACATAGAATGCCCACCCAACTCACGCCCTGACCAACTAAACACATACAAAAAACAGAAAACAGGTCAGGAACGTGACAGATTGCTACAGTAGTTGGTGTGTGTGTTTTTATTTTTGTGATGGAGTTGGAACTATAGGTTCAGAATTCCTCAAGATGATGTGATGAGCACCAATTCTCAGACATTACAACTGGTACACCCATTAAAGGGATACTGCAGAGCTCTGGCAATTATGTGTTTTTCTACTTACCCAGAGTCAGACTGTTTCTATGTGCGGTCTCTGCACTAGTTAGAATTGGCACGAAACTACCTTTAACTTCCTTCATAACTGCACACAGAGACATACAAATGGTTGCACAAGTTCATCAGACTCTGGGTAAGTAGAAAAACGTACCAAATCTTAATTGCCAGAATCTCGCAGTATCCATCCGTCCACCCATCACCCTTTCAGTGGGAATGTCTGTTACCCTGTTCTACTCATTCTTTGGTGAGAACCCGCCTCAGGTGTAGGCTTGGTTTACATATTTTCTTCCCCTCTTTACTCCCCTCTCATCCTCCCATCCAGCCCATGTCCTGAGGACTCTGTGTGTCTCCCTGTCACAGTGTTAGATTAGAGAACAGGTATAATGTTGAGATTAAAGTTAGAAGCCTGATTATGACCTAATGCTTTATGGTCTGGTGAATCCATTCACCTTATGCTAATACCAGTTTCTCACAGTAGACTAGAGCCCACAGCTGGCACAACAAATATAGACTGGTTTCACCCTCCCATGAAGCCCCTCGACACTGATCAGTGTGTTGTCTCTTCTTAAGGTTAGAATTAGGGGAAGGTAAACTGATCCTAGATCTGTACATATTGGACTAAATGGAACTCTTTCAATGTTCTGATCAGGTAGTATGAATAGTAGAATATTTTAAATGTTTTATTTCACCTTTATTTAACCAGGTAAGCCAGTTGAGAACAAGTTCTCATTTCAACTGCGACCTGGCCAATATAAAGCAAAGCAGTGTGACAGAAACAACAGCACAGAGTTACACATGGAATAAACAAACATACAGTCAATAATACAATAGAAAAAAAGAAAGTCTATATACAGTGTGTGCAAATGGCATGAGGAGGTAAGGCAATAAATAGGCCATAGTAGCAAGTAATTACACTTTAGCAGATAAACACTGGAGTGATAGATGAGCAGATGATGACGTGTAAGTAGTGATACTGGTGTGCAAAAGAGCAGCAAAGTAAATAAAAACAATATGGGGATGAGGTAGGTAGATTGGGTGGGCTATTTACAGATGGACTATGTACAGTGCGGCGATCAGTTAGCTGCTCAGATAGCTGATGTTTAAAGTTAGTGAGGGAAATTTAAGTCTCCTGCTTCAGCGATTTTTGCAATTCATTCCAGTCATTGGCAGCAGAGAAAACTGGAAGGAAAGGCAGCCAAAGAGGAATTGGCTTTGGGGATGACCAGTGAGATATACCTGCTGGAGCGCGTGCTACGGGTGGGTGTTGTTATCGTGACATTTACATTTAAGTCATTTAGCAGACGCTCTTATCCAGAGCGACTTACAAATTTACCTTTTTTTTATATTTAACTAGGCAAGTCAGTTAAGAACAAATTCTTATTTTTCAATGACAGCCTAGGAACAGTGGGTTAACTGCCTGTTCAGGGGCAGAACGACAGATTTGTACCTTGTCAGCTCGGGGATTTGAACTTGCAACCTTCGTTACTAGTCCAACGCTCTAACCACTAGGCTACCTGCCGCCCCACAGGGAGCTGAGATAAGGCGGAGCTTTACCTAGCATAGACGTATAGATGACCTGGAGCCAGTGGGTCTGGCGACGAATATGTAGCGAGGGCCAGCACCTAGAGCATAACAGGTCGCAGTGGTGGGAGGTATAAGGCACTTTGGTAACAAAACGGATGGCACTGTGATAGACTGCATCCAGTTTGCTGGTAGAGTGTTGGAAGCTATGTTGTAGATGACATCGCCGAAGTCGAGGATCGGTAGGATAGTCAGTTTTACGAGGGTATGTTTGGCGGTGTGAGTGAAGGAGGCTTTGTTGCGAAATAGAAAGCGATTCTAGATTTGATTTTGGATTGAAGATGTTTGATAGAGTCTGGAAGGAGAGTTTACAGTCTTGCCAGACACCTAGGTATTTGTAGTTGTCCACGTATTCTAGGTCAGAACCGTCCAGAGTAGTGATGCTAGTCGGGTGGCTGGTGTAGGCAGCGAACGGTTGAAAAGCAGAATTTGGTTTTGCTAGCATTTAAGAGCAGTTGGAGGCCACGGAAGGAGTGTATATGGCATTGAAGCTCGTTTGGAGGTTTGTTAACACAGTGTCCAAATAAGGGTCAGATGTATACAATATGGGTGCACAGGTAAAACAAATGTTTCTGAAAAGCATTTTTGCTATTTTTTTATTTATCGAATTAATAAACTAAGTTCAATGCCTTTTCTGAAGTGTGCACCCTTGTTCTACTACTTGATCTACAGCCTACAATATACAGTATTTTCGGGTAAGCAGAAAATAGCTCATATACAGCTCATATACTGTAACTCAACTCCTGAACAGAATATTCTGATCAAGACATGGTGATTCTATGGACTTAATAGTGCTGCTTCTGGCTCACTATCTGGATGCATTATTTGACCCAAAACACCTCTCTCAGCTCATGATCAAATGGGAGAACACCTCTCTCAGCTCTATGATCAAATGAGAGAACACCTCCCTCAGCCTCTAGGATCAAATGGGAGAACACCTCCCTCAGCCTCTAGGATCAAATGAGAGAACACCTCCCTCAGCCTCTAGAATCAAATGGGAGAACACCTCCCTCAGCCTCTAGGATCAAATGGGAGAACACCTCCCTCAGCCTCTAGGATCAAATGGGAGAACACCTCCCTCAGCCTTAGGATCAAATGTAAGAACACCTCCCTCCTCTATGATCAAATGAGAGAGACATTCTCTCTCAGCCTCTAGATTCAAATGAGAGAACACTTCCCTCAGCTTAGGATAAAATGGTAGAACATATCCCTCAGCCTCTAGGATCAAATGAGAGCCCAACTTTCTCAGCCTCTAGGATCAAATGGGAGAACAACTCCCTCAGCCTCTAGGATCAAATGAGAGCCCAACTCTTTCAGCCTCTAGGATCAAATGGGAGAAAACCTCCCTCAGCCTGAAATCAAATGGGAGTACACCTCCCTCAGCTCTAGGATCAAATAGGAGAACACCTCCCTCAGCCTCTAGGATCAAATGGGAGTACACATCCCTCAGCCTCTAGGATCAAATGGAGCCCAACTCTTTCAGCCTCTAGGATAAATGGGAGAAAACCTCCCTCAGCCTCTGCATCAAATGGGAGACACCTCTCTCAGCCTCTAGATTCAAATGAGAGAAACACCTCCCTCAGCCTCTAGGATCAAATGGGAGAACACCTCCCTCAGCCTCTAGGATCAAATGGGAGAACACCTCCTCAGCCTCTATGATCAAATGAGAGCCCAACTCTTTCAGCCTCTAGGATCAAATGGGAGAACACCTCTCTCAGCCTCTAGGATCAAATGGGAGAACACCTCCCTCAGCTCTAGGATCAAATGGGAGAACACCTCCCTCAGTCTAGGATCAAATGGGAGAACACCTCTCTCAGCCTCTAGGATCAAATGGGAGAACACCTCCCTCAGCCTCTAGGATCAAATGGGAGAACACCTCCCTCAGCCTCTAGGATCAAATGGGAGAACACCTCCCTCAGCCTCTAGGATCAAATGGGAGAACACCTCTCTCAGCCTCTAGGATCAAATGGGAGAACACCTCCCTCATGAATTATCTGTGTTATCATCTTAGTAGTTACGTCAAGTCCTACTTTTTTTAATTCTCTCACTTTTTGGCTACTCATGTAATTCTATAAAATCATGCATTGTAATAGATCTACTCATAGACAGATGGTGATATTGTATCAGAAGTGTGCAGCGCCCAGGTGCTAAAGCAAGTATCTCTCAACTCCCAACTGTAATGTTACTGGCAGCTACAGTGTGTGTCTGATTTATTCTCCTGCCGAGCACTAACACTCCTGATTCTACTAATCATTGGTCATTGGTACATTCATTGAACCAGGTGTGTCAGTGTTAGAATGGTAGAAAACCCGACTCCTTTAGCTCTCCAGGACCAGGATGTAAGAACACTGCTGCAGGTCAATACCAGTGGACAGGAGCAGTAGAATGACCTGCATCTCAGAGACTTCCTAGGTTAAAGGGAAGGTCCTGTCAGTGGTCAGCTATTGTAGGCCTGTTATTGGCACAAATGAAGAGGGGTCGAAATGGCAAACACTTTGCATGTGAATATCTCTTTATCTGTGTGTGTACCTGTGTGAGTCCGTACTTGCATGTGTGTGTGTGTGTGTGTGTGTGTGTGTGTGTGTGTGTGTGTGTGTGTGTGTGTGTGTGTGTGTGTGTGTGTGTGTGTGTGTGTGTGTGGTGTGTGGGTAGGCCCTACAGGTCAGTCAACAAGGTAACCCTACAGGTCAGTCAACAGGTAGCCTACAAGTCAGTCAACAAGTAGCCCTCAAGTCAGTCAACAAGGTAGCCCTACAAGTCAGTCAACAAGGTAGCCCTACAAGTCAGTCAACAAGGTAGCCTACAAGAGTCAACAGGTAGCCCTACAAGTCAGTCAACAAGGTAGCCCTACAAGTCAGTCAACAAGTAGCCCTACAAGTCAGTCAACAAGGTAGCCCTACAAGGTTACTGTTATACCAGGTTGGACAATCCTTCAGTGCTAGGTCTACGGAAATGTCATGTTTGATATGTCAAGTAGCAATTGAGTTGGCAAGAGAAGATACGCGTGTAATGGAGATAACCCTGAGAGGAAACAGAGGGATTTTAAAAGGGAGTGTTAAAGAGGGTGGGGCACGAAAAAGAGAGCTGGAGATCTGTTCCTTTAATTACCTCACACACACACAGAGAGAGAGAGAGAGAGAGAGAGAGAGAGAGAGAGAGAGATTATTGTATGACAGACACGTGTTCACCCTGCACACCCTAATTGACAAACAAACCAAAATAAAGGCAGTCTTCTCATGCTTTGTTGATTTAAAAAAAACGAATATACTCCCCTGCAACCCGCCTCACCCAATGTGGTACGGATCTGCATTTTTCTACTTTAGAACCGGAACCCTCATCAGGAGCTAGCAGCTAACTAGCTGCTAGTAGTAGTCAATTAGTCACTGCTAGTGGTCTCACCGTTAACTCGGACACCATCCAGCCTCAGCTCGGTCAATACCTGCAGTCTGCACAGAGCGATAAACCGAGAGCATATCGGACAAATTTTTCTCTACCACATCTCTGGATTCCTACCGCAAGCTCTGAACCTTTACACCGGATCATCGCAGCTAGCTAGCTGCAATCCGAGTGGCTACTCCTGGCTAGCGTCTCTGCCCGAAGCAAGAACCAGTTAGCCTTGAGCTAGCCTCGAGCTAGGCCAATCTCCGCTAGCCAAAGAGGTCCACTAGCTAATTATTGGGATACAATACCTCTTTGCCAATTGGCCTGGACCCTTTACTGCAACACGGAGCCCCGCCGATCCATCACGACTAGTCTGCTGACGTAATCGTCCGAGGTGGTTTAACAGGCTCTTCTGTTGCGACGTCGCCGAAGGCCCATCTGCCAGCCCGGCCCGCTAGCTGTCTGAATCACCAGTTCTCCAGTTCGCCTAGCATAGTAGCGACTACTGAATCGGCTCCCTGACTCACCTATTGCTACTCATGGACCCTATGATCACTCGGCTACACATGCCTCTCCCTAATTATGAATATGCCTTACCTTTGGCTGTTTTGATTATTGTCTTATTTCACTGTAGAGCCCCCAGCCCTGCCAAATATGCCAAATATGCCAAATCCCCTTTTGTCCCACCCCCAACACATGCGGTGACCTCACCTGGCTTAACTGATGCCTCTGGAGACAAAACCTCTCTCATCGTCACTCAATGCCTAGGTTTACCTCCACTGTACTCACATCCTACCATACCCTTGTCTGTACATTATGCCTTGAATCTATTCTTCCACGCCCAGAAATCTGCTCCTTTTACTCTCTGTTCCGAATGCACTAGACGACCAGTTCTTATAGCCTTAGCCGTACCCTTCTCTACTCCTCCTCTGTTCCTCTGGTGATGTAGAGGTTAACCCAGGCCCTGCAACCCCCAGCACCACTCCCATTCCCCAGGAGCTCTCATTTGTTGACTTCTGTTACCGTAAAAGCCTGGTTTCATGCACGTTAACATCAGAAGACTCCTCCCTAAGTTGTTTTATTCACTGCTTTAGCACACTCAGCCAACTGATGTCCTAGCCGTGTCTGAATCCTGGCTTTGGAAGGCCACCAAAAATCCTGAAATTTCCATCCCCAACTACAGCATTTTCCGACAAGATAGAACTGCCAAAGGGGGCGGAGTTGCAATCTACTGCAGAAATAGCCTGCAGAGTTCTGTCATACTATCCGGTCTGTGCCCAAACAATTCGAGCTTCTACTTTTAAAAATCCACCTTTAAAAAACAAGTCTCTCACCGTTGCCACTTGTTATAGACCCACCTCAGCCCCCAGCTGTGCCCTAGAAACCATATGTGAATTGATTGCCCCCCCCATTATCTTCAGAGTTTGTACTGTTAGGTGACCTAAACTGAGTGTCACGTGTCAGTGGGCAGCGGGTAGGACGGAGTCAGGCGCAGGACACAGAACTGAGTAAAAATGTACTTTACTTGAAAATAAAACAACAATATATTTCACGCTGGGAAAACACACCAGCTCACAGAAATCTCGACCACTCAACAACGAACAAACACGCACAAAAAACCATGGGGAAAACATAGGGTAAATAATGAACATGTAATTGGGGAATTGAAACCGGGTGTGTAAAACAAAGACAAAACAAAGGAAAATGAAAATGGTAGAAGGCCGGTGACGCGACCCCCGAATGCTGCCCGAACAAGGAGAGGGACCGACTTCGGCGGAAGTCGTGACACTGGGATATGCTTAACACCCCGGCCGTCCCACAATCTAGATAGATGCCCTCAATCTCACACAAATCATAAGGAACCTACCAGGTACACCCTAAATCCGTAACCATGGGCACCCTCTTAGATATCATCGCACCAACTTGCCCTCTAAATAACACTCTGCTGTCTTCAAACAGGATCTCAGCGATCACTGCCTCATTGCCTGCGTCCGTAATGGGTCCGGGTCAAACGACAACTCTCATCACTGCAAACGCTCCCTAAAACACTTCAGCGAGCAGGCCTTTCTAATCGACCTGGAGCGGGAATCCTGGAAGGATATTGGCCACATCCCGTTGTAGAGGATGCCTGGTTGCTCTTTAACTTTGGGATAGGGGGCAGCATTTTCACTTTTGGATGAATAGCGTGCCCAGAGTGAACTGCCTCTTCTCAGTCCCAGATGCTAATATATGCTATTATTAGTAGTATTGGATAGAAAACACTCTGAAGTTTCTAACACTGTTTGAATGATGTCTGTGATTATAACAGAACTCATAGGCAGGCAAAAACCAGAGAAGAAATCCAAACAGGAAGTGGGAAATCTGAGGTTTGTAGTTTTGAACTCAGCCCCTATCGAATTCACAGTGGAATAGGGTTATGTTGCACTTCCTAAGGCTTCCACTAGATGTCAACCGTCTTTAGAACGTTGTTTCAGGCTTCTCATGTGAAGGGGGGCCGGATGGGAGCTGTTTGACTAAGGGGTCTGCCAGCAGCCTCGTTCTCAGTCACGCGCATTTCACATGAGAGGTAGCTCTCGTTCCATTGCTTTTCTACAGACAATGGTTCTCCGGTTGGAACATTATTGAACATTTATGATAAAAACATCCTAAAGATTGATTCTATACTTAGTTTGACAAGTTCTTCGACCTGTAATATAACTTTTGAACTTTTCGTCCGACGACCTGAACGCGCTTTTGGATTTGTTTAACAAACACCCTAACAAAAGAAGCTATTTTGACTAAAATGGACATGAATGATGGACATTATCGAAACAAACAAACATTTATTGTGGAACTGCGATTCGGGAGTGCATTCTGATGAAGACCATCAAAGGTAAGGAATATTTATAATGCTATTTCAGACTAATTGTGACGGCGCAACATGGCGGATATTTATTTTGGCTGGTTTGGGCTCTGAGCGCCGTTCTCAGATTATGCTTTTTCCGTGAATTTAAAAAAAAAATCTCACACAGCGGTTGCATTAAGGAGAAGTATATCTAAAGTCATGCATAACACTTGAATTTTCATCAACATTTATAATGAGTATTTCTGTGAATTCATGTGCTCTCTGCAAACATAGCATGTTTTGAACTACTGAACATAACACACCAATGTAAAATTTGATTTTTGGATATAAATATGCCCTTTATCGAACAAAACATACATGTATTGGTAACATGAAGTTCTATGAGTGTCATCTGATGAAGATCATCAAAGGTTAGTGATTATTTATCGCTATGGTGCTTTTTGTGACTCCTCTTTGGCGGGAAAAAGGCAGGGTTTTTTTGTGACTTGGTGGTGACCTAACATAATCGTTTGTGGAGCTTTCGCTGTAAAGCATTTTTGAAATCAGACACTGTGGCTGGATTAACGAGAATTATATCTTTATAATGGTACCTAATACTTGTATGTTTTGAGACATTTGATTTATGAGATTTCTGTTGATTTGTATTGCGCCCTGCAATTTCATTGGCTGTTGGCGAGGGGTTCCGCTAGCGGAACGGGGTGCGCTAGCGGAACCCCAGTCCTAGACAGGTTAAAAGTGCTTTCTGACCATCTTAAAAAAGCCCCATTACAAAAATGAACTAAGAACAGTATAGCCCTTGGTTCACCCCAAACTTGACTCGCCTTGACCAGCACAAAAACACCTGTGGCGTCTGCATTAGCATCGAATAGCCCTGTGATAGTAATTTTCAAGGAAGTCAGGAACCATATACACAGTCAGTTAGGAAAGCTAAGGCTAGCTTTTTCAAACAGAAATGTGCACCTCCAGGACTAATTCCAAAAAGTTTTGGGACACTGTAAAGTCCATGGAGAATAAGAGCATCTCCTCCCTGCTGCACACTGCACTGAGGCTAGGAAACACTGTCACCACCGATAAATCTACGATAATCGATCATTTCAATAAGCATTTTTCTACGGCTGGCCTTGCTTTCCACCTGGCTACCCCTACCCCGGCCAACAGCTCCCACCCCCTGCAGCAACTTTTCCCCTTCCCCCGCCTTCTCCTTCACCCAAATCCAGATAGCTGATGTTCTGAAAGAGCTGCAAAATCTGGATCGCTACAAATCAGCTGGCTAGACAATCTGGACCCTCTCTTTCTAAAAGTATCCGCGAGAATTGTTGCATCCTCTATTACTAATTTTTCAACCTCTCTTCGTCATCTGAGATCCCAAAGATTGGAAAGCTGCCGCGGTCATCCCCCTCTTCAAAGGGGAGACACTCTAGACCCAAACGTTATAGACCTATATCCATCCTGCCCTGCCTTTCTAAAATCTTCGAAAGCCAAGTTAACAAACAGATCATCGACCATTTCGAATCCCACCATACCTTCTCCGCTATGCAATCTGGTTTCCAAGCTGGTCATAGGTGCAACCCAGCCACGCTCAAGGTACTAAACGATTTCATAACTGCCATCGATAAAAGACAGTACCGTGCAGCGTCTTTATCGACCTGGCCAAGGCTTTGGACAATCACCGCATCTTATCGTCAGACTCAATAGCCTGGTCTCTCAAATGACTGCCTCGCCTGGTTCACCAACACTTCTCAGATAGAGTAGTGTGTCAAATCGGAGGGCCTGTTGTCCGGACCTCTGGCAGTCTCTATGGGGGTGCCACAGGGTTCAATTCTCGGGCCGATCTTTTCTCTGTATATATCAATGATGTCGCTCTTGCTGCTGGTGATTCTCTGATCCACCTCTACGCAGACGACACCATTCTGTATACATCTGGCCCTTCTTTGGACGCTGTGTTAACAAACCTCCAAACGAGCTTCAATGCCATACAACACTCCTTCCGTGGACTCCAACTGCTTTTAAAGCTTGTTAAACTAAATGCATGCTCTTCAACCGATCGCTGTCTGCACCCTCCCGCCCGACTAGCATCACTACACTGGACGGTTCTTACTTAGAATACGAGGACAAACTACAAAACTACAGTTGAAGTCGGAAGTTTACATACACTTAGGTTGGGGTCATTAAAACAAATTTTCAACCACTCCACAAGTTTATTTTTAACAAACTATAGTTTTGGCAAGTAGTTAGGACATCTACTTGTGCATGACACAAGTAATTTTTCCAACAATTGTTTACAGACAGATTATTTCACTTATAACTCACTGTATCACAATTCCAGTTGGTCAGAAGTTTACATACACTAAGTTGACTGTGCCTTCCAGAAATTCCAGAAAATGATGTCATGGCTTTAGAATCTTCTGATAGGCTAATTGACATCATTTGAGTCAATTGGGGGTGTACCTGTGGATGTATTTCAAGGTCTACCTTCAAACTCAGTGCCTCTTTGCTTGAAATCATGGGGAAATCAAAAGAAATCAGCCAAGACCTCAGAAAAAATATTGTAGACCTCCACAAGTCTGGTTCATCCTGGGAGCAATTTCCAAACGCCTGAAGGTACCACGTTCATCTCGACAAGCAATAGTAGCAAGTATAAACACCATGGGACCATGCAGCCGTCATACCGCTCAGGAAGGAGACGCGTTCTGTCTCCTAGAGATGAACGTACTTAGGTGCGAAAAGTGCAAATCAATCCAGAACAACAGCAAAGGACCTTGTGAAGATGCTGGAGGAAACAGGTACAACGTACTATATACCACAGTAAAACGAGTCCATATCGACATACCTGCAAGGCTGCTCAGCAAGGAAGAAGAGACTGCTCCGAAACAGCCATAAAAAAGCCAGACTACGGGTTGCAACTGCACATGGGGACAAAGATCGTACTTTTTGGAGAAATGTTCTCTGGTTTGTAAAAACAAAAATAGAACTGTTTGGCCATAATGACCATCGTATGTTGGAGGAAAAGTGGGAGGCTTGCAAGCCGAAGAACACCATCCCAACCGTGAAGCACGGGGGTGGCGCATCATGTTGTGGGGTGCTTTGCTGCAGGAGGACTGGTGGCACTTCACAAAATAGATGGCATCATGATGGAAGAAAATTATGCGGATATATTGAAGCAACATCTCAAGACATCAGTCAGGAAGATAAAGCTTGGTCGCAAATGGGTCTTCCAAATAGCCCTGACCTCAATCCTGTAGAAAATGTGTGTGCAGAACTGAAAAAACATGTGCGAGCAAGGAGGCCTACAAACCTGACTCAGTTACACTAGCTCTGTCAGGAGGAATGGTCCAAAATTCACATTCCCAAATTTGCTTACCCCTAATCTTCTACAGTTGCACACACTGTATATAGACTTTTCTGTTGTGTTTATGACTTTACGTTTGTTTATGGTAACTCTGTGTTGTTGTTTTGTCGCACTGCTTTGCTATCTTGGCCAGGTCGCAGTTGTAAATGAGAACTTGTTCTCAACTGGCCTACCTAGTTACTGTAAATATAGGTGAAATAAAATAAATAAAAAGATTACTGGATTTGTACATAAATTAGTCATAAATTTGATTTGATCTTCATCTAAGTACAACATAGACAAACAGTGTGCTTAAACTAATAAACACACAAATTATTGTATTTTTCTTGTCTATATTGAATACATCATTTAAATATTAAAGTGTAGGTTTGAAAGTATGTGAACCCCTAGGCTAATGACTTCTCAAAAGCTAATTGGAGTCAGGTGTCAAACAAACCTGGAGTCCAATCAATGAGACGAGATTGGAGATTTTGGTTAGAGCTGCCCTGCCATCTAAAAAACAGTCACAAAATTTGAGTTTGCTATTCACAAGAAGCATTGCCTGATGTGACCAGCCTCAAACAAAAGATATCTCATAAGACCTATGATTAAAGAATTGTTGCTGTATAGAAAGGGTTACAAAACTATCTCTAAAAGTCAGTCCACGGTAAGACAAATTGTTCTTAAATTGAGAAATTCAGCACTGTTGCTGCACTCTCTGTTGACGAGTTACAATACGTAAAACACTAAACAAGAATGGTGTTCATGGGAGGACACCACAGAAGACGTTTGAAGTTCGCAAAAGTGCACAGCGCACTGGCAAAAATATCTGTGGACGGAAGAAACTAAAGTTGAGTTGTTTGGAAGTAACACACAACACTACGCAATGGAGAAAAAAAGGAACAGCACACAACATCAAAACCTCATCCCAACTGAAAGTATGGTGAAGGGGAGCATCATGCTTTGGGCTGCTTTGTGTATCAGGCTGGACAGCTTGCTATCATACAGCAAAAGGAATCCCCAAGTTTATCAATACATTTTGCTGGAAAATGTAAAGTATTGGTCCGCCAATTGAAGCTCAACAAAGTTAGGTGATGCAACAGGACAACAACCCAAAAGACAGAAGTAAATCACAACAGAATAGCTTCAACAGAAGAAAATACGCATTCTGGAGTGGCCCAGTCAGTCCTGACCTCAACCCGATTGAGATGCTGTGGCATGACCTCGAGAGCGGTTCACAGCAGACACCCAAAATATTATGGAACTGAAACAGTTTTTAAAGAGGAATGGTCCAAAATTCCTCCACCATTGTGCAGTCTGATCCACAACTACAGAAATGTTTGGTTGCGTTTTTTGCTGCCAAAGGAGAGTCAAACCTGTTCTTAAATCCAAGGGTTCACATTTTCAACCTGCACTGTGAATGTTTACACGGTGTGTTCAATAAAGACATGAAAATATGATTGCTTGTGTGTTATTAGTATAAGCGGACGTGTGTTGTCTATTGTTGTGACCTTAGATCACATTTATGACCAATTTATGCAGAATCTAGTCAATTCTAAAGGGTTCACATACTTTTTCTTCCCACTGTACGACATTATAAAATCCATGTACACAAACAACAAGTGTGCGGTTAAAATTGGCAAAAAAAAACAACATATTCTTTCACACGGTCTGGTTTGAGACAGGATGCAGCTATAGCCCCACCCTCTTCAACATCAGCACCACAGGTAACTTCCACAAAGTTGTGAACGAGCTGAGAGACAAGGCAAAAAAGGCCTTCTGTGCCATCAAAAGAAACATAAAATTCGACATACCAATTAGGATCTGCTAAAATACTTGAATCAGTTATAGAAGAACCCATTGCCCTTTATGGTTGTGAGGTCTGAGCTCTGCTCACCAACCAAGAATTCACAAAATGGGACAAACACCAAATTAAGACTCTGGATGCAGAATTCTGCAAAAATACCTCAGTGTACAACGTAAAACACCAAATAATGAATGCAGAGCAGAATTAGGCCGATACCCGTAATTATCAAAATCCAAAAATAATTAAATTCTACAACCACCTAAAAGGAAGTGATTCCCAACCTTCCTTAACAAAGCCAACTTTACAGAGAGAGATAGCAATAGATAGCCTTGCTATGAGAAAGGCCGCCGTAGGCAGACCTGGCTCTCAAGAGAAGACAGGTATGTGCACACTGCCCACAAAATGAGGTGGAAACTGAGCGCACTTCCTAACCTCCTGTCAAATGTATGACCATATTAGAGACACATATTTCCCTCAGATTACACAGAACACAAAGAATTGAAAACAAACCCAATTTTGATAAACCCATATCTACTGGGTGAAATGCCCACAGTGTGTCATCAGAGCAGAAATATTGTGGACCTGTTGCCACAAGAAAAAGGCAACCAGTGAAGAACAAACACCATTGTAAATAAAACCCATATTAATCTTTATTATTTTCCCTTTTGTACTTTAACTATTTGCACATCATTAAACACTGTATATAGACATAATAGACATTTGAAATGTCTTTATTTTTTGGAACTCTCTATGAGTGTAATATTTATTGTAAATTTGTGAGAGAGAGAAGAGAGAGAGAGTGTGCAGGTGAAATTGGGTGTGTCTTTTGAGGATATTCCTCTGCTATGCTGCTGTGTTCGCACCAGTGAGCTCTGGCTATCGTGCAAAGGTGCAGGGGAGGGGGAAGGGTAGTAGTTGCATCCAGGGGTAGACGGACTGCCATAGGAGTTATGGGAAGGCGAGGGAGGTAGAGGAGAAAGGGGGAGGTTGTGGGAGGAGGGTTGGTGTTAGTTGGCATGGGCAGGGGAGACATGGGGGCAGGAATGGCATCAGGAAGTCTTTAAGAGGAGTCATAAACTGCCTTTGTTTTCGGAAGAGAGAGAGAGAGAGAGACGAGAGAGAGAGATGAGAAGAGAGAGAGAGAGAGAGAGAGAGAGAGAGAGAGAGAGAGAGAGAGGAGAGAGAGAGAGAGAGAGAGAGAGAGAGAGAGAGAGAGAGAGAGATGAAGTGGACACGGGGGCAAACGAGGGACAGTGAGTGAGTTCGTATGATTTATACAACAGATTCTTTAAATTGTTGGTGGTTGACTGAAGAGTATACTACTGAGCAGGCTATAATAGTAGTACTGCTCTAGCAGGCATACTAACAGTAGTACTGCTAGAGCAGGCATACTAATAGTAGTACTACTAGAGCAGGCATACCACAGTAGTACTGCTAGAGCAGGCATACAATAGTAGTACTGCTAGAGCAGGCATACTAATAGTAGTACTACTAGAGAAGGCATAGTAATAGTAGTAGAGCAGGCATAGTAATGTAGTAATACTAGAGAAGGCATAGTAATAGTAGTAGAGCGGCATAGTAATAGTAGTACTACTAGAGCAGGCATACTAATAGTAGTACTACTAGAACAGGCATAGTAATGTAGTACTGCTAGAGCATGCTAGTATAGTAGTACTACTAGAGCAGGATACTAAAGTAGTATACTAGAGCAGGCATAGTAATAGTAGTACTGCTAGAGCAGGCATAGTAATAGTAGTACTACTAGAGCAGGCCTACTAATAGTAGTACTGCTAGAGCAGGCATACTAATAGTAACACTACTAGAGCAGGCATACTAATAGTAACACTACTAGAGCAGGATCTAACAGTAGTACTACTAGAGCCGGCATACTAACAGTAGTACTGCTAGAGCAGGCATACTAATAGTAGTACTACTAGAGCAGTCTACTAATAGTAGTATATTAGAGCAGGCTACTAATAGTAGTACTGCTAGAGCAGGCATACTAATAGTAGTACTGCTAGAACAGGCATACTAATAGTAGTACTACAGACAGGCATACCAACAGTAGTACTGCTAGAGCAGGCATACTAATAGTAGTACTGCTAGAGCAGGCATACTAATGTAGTACGCTAGAGAAGGCATAGTAATAGTAGTAGAGCAGGCATAGTAATAGTAGTACTACTAGAGCAGGCATAGTAATAGAGTAGAGCAGCTAGTAATAGTATACTAGAGCAGGCATACTAATAGTAGTACTACTAGAAAGGCATAGTAATAGTAGTACTGCTAGAGCATGCATAGTAATAGTAGTACTACTAGAGCAGGCATAGTAATAGTAGTACTACTAGAGCAGGCATACTAATAGTAGTACTACTAGATCAGGCATACTAGTAATACTACTAGAGCAGGCATACTAATAGTAGTACTGCTAGAGCAGGCATACAAGTAATACTACCACAGCAGGCATACTAATAGTAGTACTACTACAGCAGGCATACTAATAGTAGTACTACTAGAGAAGGCATAGTAATCGTAGTAGAGCAGGCATAGTAATAGCAGTACTACTAGAGCAGGCAAACTAATAGTAGTACTGCTAGAGCAGGCATACTAATAGTAGTACTGCTAGAGCAGGCATACTAATAGTAGTGCTGCTAGAGCAGGCATACTAATAGTAGTGGTGCTAGAGCAGGCATACTAATAGTAGTGGTGCTAGAGCAGGCATACTAATAGTAGTACTGCTAGAGCAGGCATACTAATAGTAGTGGTGCTAGAGCAGGCATAGTAACAGTAGTACTACTAGAGCAGGCATACTAATACTAGTACTACTAGAGAAGCATACTAACAGTAGTGCTGCTAGAGCAGGCATACTAACAGTAGTACTGCTAGAGCAGACATACTAATACTAGTACTGCTAGAGCAGGCATACTAATATTGTTACTGCTAGAGAAGGAATAGTAATAGGAGTACTACTAGAGCAGGCATAGTAAAGTAGTACTACTAGGCAGCGTAGTAATAGTAGTACTACTAGAGCAGTCATACTAACAGTAGTACTGCTAGAGCAGGCATACTAATAGTAGTATTACTAGAGCAGGTCTACTAATAGTAGTACTATTAGAGCAGGCTACTAATAGTAGTACTGCTAGAGCAGGCATACAATAGTAGTACTGCTAGAAAGGCATACTAAAGTAGTACTACTAGAGCAGGCATACCAACAGTAGTACTGCTAGAGCAGGCATACTAATAGTAGTACTGCTAGAGCAGGCATACTAATAGTAGTATGCTAGAGAAGGCATAGTAATAGTAGTACTACTAGAGAAGGCATAGTAATAGTAGTAGAGCAGGCATTGTATAGTAGTACATAATACTAGAGCAGACATAGTAATAGTATTACTGCTAGAGCAGGCATACTAAAAGTAGTACTAATAGAGCAGGCATACTAACAGTAGACTACTAGAGCAGGCATACTAATAGTTAGTACTACTAGAGCAGGCATACTAATAGTAGTACTACTAGAGCAGGCATACTAATAGTAGTACTGCTAGAGCAGGCATATAATAGTAGTACTACTAGAGCAGGCATACTAATAGTAGTACTACTAGAGCAGGCATACTAATAGTAGTACTACTAGAGCAGGCATACTAATAGTAGTACTACTAGAGCAGGCATACTAATAGTAGTACTACTAGAGCAGGCATAGTAATAGTAGTACTGCTAGAGCAGGCATACTAATAGTAGTACTACTAGAGCAGGCATACTAGTAATACTACTAGAGCAGGCATACTAGTAATACTACTAGAGCAGGCATACTAGTAATACTACTAGAGCAGGCATACTAGTAATACTACTAGAGCAGGCATAGTAATAGTAGTACTGCTAGAAACAGGCATACTAATAGTAGTACTACTAGAGCAGGCTACTAATAGTAGTACTACTAGAGCAGACATAGTAATAGTATTACTGCTAGAGCAGGCATACTAAAGTAGTACTAATAGAGCAGGCATACTAACTAGTAGTACTACTAAGAAGCAGGCATACTAATAGTAGTACTACTAGAGCAGGCATACTAATAGTAGTACTACTAGAGCAGGCATACTAATAGTAGTACTGCTAGAGACAGGCCATACTAACAGTAGTACTGTAGAGCAGGCATACTAATAGTAGTACTACTAGAGCAGGCATACCTAACAGTAGTACTGCTAGAGCAGGCATACTAAAATAGTTTACTGCTGAGCAGGACTACTAATAGTAGTACTACTAGAGAAGGCATACTAATAGTAGTACTGTAGAGCAGGCATACTAATAGTAGTACTGCTAGAGCAGGCATACTAATAGTAGTTGCTGCTAGAGCAGGCATGTAATAGTAGTAGAGCGGCATAGTAATAGTAGTACTACTAGGGAGGCAGTAGTAATAGTAGTAGAGCAGGCATAGTAATAGTAGTACTACTAGAGCAGGCATACTAATAGTAGTACTACTAGAGAAGGCATAGTAATCGTAGTAGCAGGCATAGTAATAGTATACTAATAGAAGCAGGCATACTAATAGTAGTACTACTAGAGAAGCTGTAATAGTAGTAGACAGCATAGTAATGCAGTACTACACAGAGCAAATAATAGTAGTACTGTACTAGAGCAGGCATACTAATAGTAGTACTACTAGGGAAGGCAATAGGAATAGTAGTAGAGCAGGCATAGTATAGTAGTACTATAGAGCAGCATACTAATAGTAGTACTACTAGAGAGGCATAGTAAAGTAGTAGAGCAAGGCATAGTAATAGTAGTACTACTAGAGCAGGCATACTAATAGTAGTACTACTAGAGCAGGCATACTAATAGTAGTGCTGCTAGAGCAGGCATAGTAACAGTAGTACTACTAGAGCAGGCATACTAATATAGTACTACTAGAGAAGGCATACTAACAGTAGTACTATAGAGAAGGCATACTAACAGTAGTACTGCTAGAGCAGACATACTAATACTAGTACTGCTAGAGCAGGCATACTAATATTGTACTACTAGAGAAGCGTACGAACAGTAGTGCTGCTAGAGCAGGCATACTAACTAGTACTGCTAGAGCAGACATACTAATACTAGTACTGCTAGAGCAGGCATACTAATATTGGTATGCTAGAGAAGGAATAGTAATAGGAGTATACTAGAGAGGTATAGTAATAGGTAGTAATACTAGGGAGGCGTGTAATAGTAGTACTACTAGAGCAGGCATTCTAATAGTAGTACTACTAGAGAAGGCATAGTAATAGTAGAGAGCAGGCAATAGTAATAGTGTACTACTAGGCAGACATATTAATAGTATTACTGCTAGAGCAGGCATACTAACAGTAGTACTAATAGAGCAGGCATACTAACAGTAGTACTACTAGAGCAGGCCATACTAATAGTAGTACTTAGAGCAGGCATACTAATAGTAGTACTACTAGAGCAGGCATACTAATAGTAGTACTGCTAGAGCAGGCATACTAACAGTAGTACTGCTAGAGCAGGCATACTAATAGTAGTACTACTAGAGCAGGCATACAACAGTAGTACGTAGAGCAGGCATATATAGTAGTACTGCTAGAGCAGGCATACTAATAGTAGTACTACTAGAGAAGGCATAGTAATAGTAGTAGAGCAGGCATAGTAATAGTAGTACTACTAGAGCAGGCATACTAATAGTAGTACTGCTAGAGCAGGCATACTAATAGTAGTACTACTAGAGAAGCATAGTAATAGTAGTAGAGCAGGCATAGTAATAGTAGTACTACTAGAGAAGGCATAGTAATAGTAGTAGAGCAGGCATAGATAATAGTAGTACTACTAGAGCAGGCATACTAATAGTAGTACTACTAGAAAAAGGCATAGTAATAGTAGTACTGCTAGAGCATGCATAGTAATAGTAGTACTACTAGAGCAGGCATACTAATAGTAGTACTACTAGAGCAGGCATAGTAATAGTAGTACTGCAGAGCAGCCTACTAATAGTAGTACTGCTAGAGCAGGCCTACTAATAGTAGTAGCTAGAGCAGGCATACTAATAGTAACACTACTAGAGCAGGCATACTAATAGTAACACTACTAGACAGGCATACTAACAGTAGTACTACTAGAGCCGGCATACTAACAGTAGTAATGCTAGAGCAGGCATACTAATAGTAGTACTACTAGAGCAGGTCTACTAATAGTAGTACTATTAGAGCAGGCATACTAATAGTAGTACTGCTAGAGCAGGCATACTAATAGTAGTACTGCTAGAACAGGCATACTAATAGTAGTACTACTAGAGCAGCATAACAACAGTAGTACTGCTAGAGCAGGCATACTAATAGTAGTACTGCTAGAGCAGGCATACTAATAGTAGTACTGCTAGAGAAGGCATAGTAATAGTATAGCTAGAGCAGGCATATAATAGTAGTACTGACTAGAGCAGGCATACTAATAGAGTACTGCAGAAGGCATAGTAATAGTAGTAGAGCAGGCATAGTAATAGTAGTACTTGCCTGGCTCTCTACTATTTACTATGCCTTCTCTAGCAATACTAATAGTATGCCTGCTCTGCAGTACTACTATTAGTATGCCTGCTTACAGTACTACTATTACTATGCCTTCTCTAGCAGTATACTATTAGTATGCCTGCTAGAGAAGCATAGTAATGGTCTGTAGAGCTGATGGCATGACCTATGTCATTGTGTGGGATAATGTCAGGTTCCACCATGCTCAAATGGTGCAAGCATGGTTTCAGGCCCATCCACAATTTACCACCCTGTACTTACCCCATACTCTCCTTTCCTAAAACCCGTGTCAGGACCCGGTTACGAACTCGGGTCTCCGGTGAGAGAAACAGTCACTTAGCAAACTGAGCCACTAATAGTCGGCAGAACCCAGAAGATGAGGCAGACACAGCAGTACTTGAGACGGTGTTTTAATAAAGTAAAAAGGAAAGTACTTCAGACAAAAATATAAATCCACAACGTCAAAAGTAATTCCAAGAGAAAAAGGTATATCCTCCAAGACAAAAGGTAAATCCACAAAAGTGGTAAGTACAGCAGGGAAAAAAACCTCTAAAGAAATAATCAAAAAATAAATAAACAAGAACAAAAACAGAGTACCTCAAGAGAGTCCAACTGGAGTAACAAATGTTCACAGCATTGCTGGGGCTGGGTGCTAACATTCAAACACAGAGCAAAGAACTGAGGAAAACTAAGGGTTTAAATGCATTCAAGGGAAACGAGGCACAGGTGAAAATAATAACTGGAAACAAGGGAAAACAAAAGGGTCAAAAAAGCACAATGGGGGCATCTAGTGGCCAAAACCGGAACAATCCTGGCCAAATCCTGACAACCCGATTGAGGAATTTTTCTCCACATGGAGGTGGAAGGTATATGATAGGCGCCCTCACGAACAAGCCACCATTCTCCAGGCCATGGATAACGCATGCAATGACATCACGGCAGACCAGTGTCAGGCCTGGATTCGCATGCCCGAAGATTCTTCCCAAGATGTTTGGCTAATGAAAACATCCATTGTGATGTAGATGAGAACCTGTGGCCAAATCACAAAACAGGGTTGATGGAAATATAGAAGTACAGTAATCAATCCTTTGTTTTGCTTTTTACAGTAAGCCAGGTGAGGAACACTGCAGTTGACGTTTTACTGTAGTTTTTTCTTTTTTGTAGCTAATTATTTTTGCTTTGATTCAAAGAAACCTATGAGTGATTTTATTGTATTTCATCAATACATTTCAGATTTTGTTCAATGATTCCACTGTGTCTGTAGTATTCTCTCTACTAGTCCTTTTACAGTGATGTATTTACGTGTAGTACCATAATGAAACATGTATCACATATTTTGTACTACCATATTTAATGATTGAACGAACAACTACACAGTGAAACTATCGGCATATTGTGTGTGGGTGATCTAAATGAATTTTCCGATGGTATTTCATGATAAATTAGTTATTTGAACCAATGATTCTGCAAGTGCAAGGTTTCTTTAAAGATATGAATGCACAATGCAATGTTTTGAACATTGGACAGCCTGTGTTACAAGTGATGACCGTTTTGAATTTTGTGTCTAGAGTTTTGAAAAATGATCACAAAGTTCTGAAATTAGTGCCAAAGGGATTGTAAAAAACTGTATAACATTAAAGATTTCATCTTTAGTGTAGCTGAGCCTTCTCCTCTTCCTCTCTCTTGTTGTGAATCATATGTTCCATTGTAATAACCAGACATAGACAGGATGAATACTCATGTCACTCTCATCCTATCTTCTCTTCTCTTTTCTCCTCCTTCCCTTGCTTTACTCTCTCTAATCCAATACTCTTCCTCCCTGTCATTTCCTCACTCATAACTTCCCCTCTACCTGCTTTCCTCCCCTGTCTCTTCCTCTCTTCCCCCCTTTTCTCTTTTTTTCTCCTCCTACCCCACACCCCTGCCTCCCTCTCTCATCCCCTCTTCCCAACTCTCTCTCTCCGTCCACCTGCCTCCTCCTCTCTCTCCCCCAGGTACAGTATGTCTCGTCTGGAGAAGGCCATTGTATCCATGGTGGAGGTGTTTGAGGAATATGCTACAAAGGATGATAAGAATCGCCAGCTTAGCGGGACAGAGCTCGCAGAGCTGATGAAGAAAGAGCTGGCCAGCTCAGAGTTCCACGTAAGACACACACACACACACACACACACACACACACACACACACACACACACACACACACACACACACACACACACACACACACACACACACACACACACACACACAGTGTTGTCCTGTATGGCTCAGTTGGTAGAGCATGGCACTAGTAACACCAGGATAGTGGGTTTGATTCCTGGGCCCACCCATATGAAAAATCGATGCACGCATAACTGTAAGTATATTATTCTATTATCACACAAACACACACACACACACACAGCCTATACACATGTTTTACATATCCATACCACAACATAGTAGTAACGTTTTATTAACATACACATACCACTGCATAATGATTAAAAAAAAATAATAATAATAATAATAATGATGTCTACAAGATACCTAGAAAACCCACATGTGTCTGTGTGTGTGTGTGTGTGTGTATGTGTGTGTGTATGTGTGTGTGTGTGTGTGTGTGTGTGTATGCATGCATGCGTTTGTGTGTCTCAGGGAAAGGTGGAACCAGCAGTGCTCCAGGAGGCGATGACCAACCTGGATAAGAACCATGATGGGGAGATCAACTTCAGAGAGTTCTCCATGTTCTTGGCTACTCTGGCCAGGGGCTACTACAGAGCCAGAAACAAGGGCAACAAGGGCAAGCCTGACAAGCCTGAATGAGGGGCCAAAAAGAACCTGTTGACAGGTGTGGCCAGTATCGAGACACACACATACTGCTTTTCTATGATGAAAGAGAGAAAATGATGCTCTTACTGTAACTTGTATGGTGCTTTAAAGATGTTGTCTTCTCAACTTATCTGCCGTTTTTTTTTTATGACTTGATTGTGTAACGTTCGTCTTTCGGGGAGAGAGTGGACCAAGACGCAGCGGGTGATAAATACATGATGATTTAATTAGACAAGACGAACACTGACACGAAAGACACTTGAACAATTTTCAAAACAACAAACGACGTTAAACAGACCTGAACATGAGAACTACAATATCACGAAGAACGCACAAACAGGAAAAACGAATGAACGAACGAGACAGTACCGTGTGGTGCAACAAAACACAGACACAGCAACAATCACCCACAAACAAACAGTGAGAACAGCCTACCTTAATATGGTTCTCAATCAGAGGAAACGTGAAACACCTGCCTCTAATTGAGAACCATATCAGGCAACACATTTGACCCAACATAGAAACACATAACATAGAATGCCCACCCCAACTCACGCCCTGACCAACTAAACACATACAAAAACAACAGAAAACAGGTCAGGAACGTGACAGATTGCTACAGTAGTTGGTGTTGTGTGTTTTATTTTTGTGATGGAGTTGGAACTATAGGTTCAGAATTCCTCAAGATGATGTGATGAGCACCAATTCTCAGACATTACAACTGGTACACCCATTAAAGGGATACTGCAGAGCTCTGGCAATTATGTTGTTTTCTACTTACCCAGAGTCAGACGTGTTTCTATGTGCGGTCTCTGCACTAGTTAGAATTGGCACGAAACTACCTTTAACTTCCTTCATACTGCACACAGAGACATACAAATGGTATGCACAAGTTCATCAGACTCTGGGTAAGTAGAAAAACGTACCAAATCTTAATTGCCAGAATCTCGCAGTATCCATCCGTCCACCCATCACCCTTTCAGTGGGAATGTCTGTTACCCTGTTCTACTCATTCTTTGGTGAGAACCCGCCTCAGGTGTAGGCTTGGTTTACATATTTTCTTCCCCTCTTTACTCCCCCTCTCATCCTCCCATCCAGCCCATGTCCTGAGGACTCCGTGTGTCTCCCTGTCACAGTGTTAGATTAGAGAACAGGTATAATGTTGAGATTAAAGGTAGAAGCCTGATTATGACCTAATGCTTTATGGTCTGGTGAATCCATTCACCTTATGCTAATACCATGTTTCTCACAGTAGACTAGAGCCCACAGCTGGCACAACAAATATAGACTGGTTTCACCCTCCCATGAAGCCCCTCGACACTGATCAGTGTGTTGTCTCCTCTTAAGATTAGAATTAGGGGAAGGTAAACTGATCCTAGATCTGTACATATTCGACTACTACTTTCAATGTTCTGATCAGGTAGGTTGAATAGTAGAATATTTTTTAAATGTTTTATTTCACCTTTATTTAACCAGGTAAGCCAGTTGAGAACAAGTTCTCATTTACAACTGCGACCTGGCCAATATAAAGCAAAGCAGTGTGACAGAAACAACAGCACAGAGTTACACATGGAATAAACAAACATACAGTCAATAATACAATAGAAAAAAAGAAAGTCTATATACAGTGTGTGCAAATGGCATGAGGAGGTAAGGCAATAAATAGGCCATAGTAGCAAAGTAATTACACTTTAGCAGATTAACACTGGAGTGATAGATGAGCAGATGATGACGTGTAAGTAGTGATACTGGTGTGCAAAAGAGCAGCAAAGTAAATAAAAACAATATGGGGATGAGGTAGGTAGATTGGGTGGGCTATTTACAGATGGACTATGTACAGCTGCGGCGATCAGTTAGCTGCTCAGATAGCTGATGTTTAAAGTTAGTGAGGGAAATTTAAGTCTCCTGCTTCAGCGATTTTTGCAATTCATTCCAGTCATTGGCAGCAGAGAACTGGAAGGAAAGGCAGCCAAAGAGGAATTGGCTTTGGGGATGACCAGTGAGATATACCTGCTGGAGCGCGTGCTACGGGTGGGTGTTGTTATCGTGACATTTACATTTAAGTCATTTAGCAGACGCTCTTATCCAGAGCGACTTACAAATTTACCTTTTTTTTATATTTAACTAGGCAAGTCAGTTAAGAACAAATTCTTATTTTTCAATGACAGCCTAGGAACAGTGGGTTAACTGCCTGTTCAGGGGCAGAACGACAGATTTGTACCTTGTCAGCTCGGGGATTTGAACTTGCAACCTTTCGGTTACTAGTCCAACGCTCTAACCACTAGGCTACCCTGCCGCCCCACAGGGAGCTGAGATAAGGCGGAGCTTTACCTAGCATAGACGTATAGATGACCTGGAGCCAGTGGGTCTGGCGACGAATATGTAGCGAGGGCCAGCCGACTAGAGCATACAGGTCGCAGTGGTGGGAGGTATAAGGCACTTTGGTAACAAAACGGATGGCACTGTGATAGACTGCATCCAGTTTGCTGAGTAGAGTATTGGAAGCTATGTTGTAGATGACATCGCCGAAGTCGAGGATCGGTAGGATAGTCAGTTTTACGAGGGTATGTTTGGCGGTGTGAGTGAAGGAGGCTTTGTTGCGAAATAGAAAGACGATTCTAGATTTGATTTTGGATTGAAGATGTTTGATATGAGTCTGGAAGGAGAGTTTACAGTCTAGCCAGACACCTAGGTATTTGTAGTTGTCCACGTATTCTAGGTCAGAACCGTCCAGAGTAGTGATGCTAGTCGGGCTGGCTGGTGTAGGCAGCGAACGGTTGAAAAGCATGAATTTGGTTTTGCTAGCATTTAAGAGCAGTTGGAGGCCACGGAAGGAGTGTTATATGGCATTGAAGCTCGTTTGGAGGTTTGTTAACACAGTGTCCAAATAAGGGTCAGATGTATACAATATGGGTGCACAGGTAAAACAAATGTTTCTGAAAAGCATTTTTGCTATTTTTTTATTTATCGAATTAAATAACTAAGTTCAATGCCTTTTCTGAAGTGTGCACCCTTGTTCTACTACTTGATCTACAGCCTACAATATACAGTATTTTCTGGGTAAGCAGAAAATAGCTCATATACAGCTCATATACTGTAACTCAACTCCTGAACAGAATATTCTGATCAAGACATGGTGATTCTATGAACCTTATTACTGCTGCCTTCTGGCTCACTATCTGGATTGCATTATTTGACCCAAAACACCTCTCTCAGCCTCTATGATCAAATGGGAGAACACCTCTCTCAGCCTCTATGATCAAATGGGAGAACACCTCCCTCAGCCTCTAGGATCAAATGGGAGAACACCTCCCTCAGCCTCTAGGATCAAATGGGAGAACACCTCCCTCAGCCTCTAGGATCAAATGGGAGAACACCTCCCTCAGCCTCTAGGATCAAATGGGAGAACACCTCCCTCAGCCTCTAGGATCAAATGGGAGAACACCTCCCTCAGCCTCTAGGATCAAATGTAAGAACACCTCCCTCAGCCTCTATGATCAAATGAGAGAGACATTCTCTCTCAGCCTCTAGATTCAAATGAGAGAACACTTCCCTCAGCCTCTAGGATAAAATGGTAGAACATATCCCTCAGCCTCTAGGATCAAATGAGAGCCCAACTTTCTCAGCCTCTAGGATCAAATGGGAGAACACCTCCCTCAGCCTCTAGGATCAAATGAGAGCCCAACTCTTTCAGCCTCTAGGATCAAATGGGAGAACACCTCCCTCAGCCTCTAGAATCAAATGGGAGAACACCTCCCTCAGCCTCTAGGATCAAATGGGAGAACACCTCCCTCAGCCTCTAGGATCAAATGGGAGAACACCTCCCTCAGCCTCTAGGATCAAATGAGAGCCCAACTCTTTCAGCCTCTAGGATCAAATGGGAGAACACCTCCCTCAGCCTCTAGGATCAAATGGGAGAACACCTCCCTCAGCCTCTAGAATCAAATGAGAGAACACCTCCCTCAGCCTCTAGGATCAAATGGGAGAACACCTCCCTCAGCCTCTAGGATCAAATGGGAGAACACCTCCCTCAGCCTCTATGATCAAATGAGAGCCCAACTCTTTCAGCCTCTAGGATCAAATGGGAGAACACCTCTCTCAGCCTCTAGGATCAAATGGGAGAACACCTCTCTCAGCCTCTAGGATCAAATGGGAGAACACCTCCCTCAGCCTCTAGGATCAAATGGGAGAACACCTCCCTCAGCCTCTAGGATCAAATGGGAGAACACCTCCCTCAGCCTCTAGGATCAAATGGGAGAACACCTCCCTCAGCCTCTAGGATCAAATGGGAGAACACCTCCCTCAGCCTCTAGGATCAAATGGGAGAACACCTCCCTCAGCCTCTAGGATCAAATGGGAGAACACCTCCCTCATGAATATTCAGTGTTATCCTATCTTAGTAGCTATGTCAAGTACTACTTTCTTTTAATTCTCTCACTTTTTGGCTACTCATTGTAATTCTATAAAATCATGCATTGTAATAGATCTACTCATAGACAGATGGTGATATTGTATCAGAAGTGTGCAGCGCCCAGGTGCTAAAGCAAGTATCTCTCAACTCCCAACTGTAATGTTACTTGGCAGCTACAGTGTGTGTCTGATTTATTTCCTGCCGAGCACTAACACTCCTGATTCTACTAATCATTGGTCATTGGTACATTCATTGAACCAGGTGTGTCAGTGTTAGAATGGTAGAAAACCCGACTCCTTTAGCTCTCCAGGACCAGGATGTAAGAACACTGCTGCAGGTCAATACCAGTGGACAGGAGCAGTAGAATGACCTGCATCTCAGAGACTTCCTAGGTTAAAGGGAAGGTCCTGTCAGTGGTCAGCTATTGTAGGCCTGTTATTGGCACAAATGAAGAGGGGTCGAAATGGCAAACACTTTGCATGTGAATATCTCTTTATCTGTGTGTGTACCTGTGTGAGTCCGTACTTGCATGTGTGTGTGTGTGTGTGTGTGTGTGTGTGTGTGTGTGTGTGTGTGTGTGTGTGTGTGTGTGTGTGTGTGTGTGTGTGTGTGTGTGTGTGTGTGTGTGTGGGTAGCCCTACAGGTCAGTCAACAAGGTAACCCTACAGGTCAGTCAACAAGGTAGCCCTACAAGTCAGTCAACAAGGTAGCCCTACAAGTCAGTCAACAAGGTAGCCCTACAAGTCAGTCAACAAGGTAGCCCTACAAGTCAGTCAACAAGGTAGCCCTACAAGTCAGTCAACAAGGTAGCCCTACAAGTCAGTCAACAAGGTAGCCCTACAAGTCAGTCAACAAGGTAGCCCTACAAGTCAGTCAACAAGGTAGCCCTACAAGGTTACTGTTATACCAGGTTGGACAATCCTTCAGTGCTAGGTCTACGGAAATGTCATGTTTGATATGTCAAGTAGCAATTGAGTTGGCAAGAGAAGATACGCGTGTAACTGGAGATAACCCTGAGAGGAAACAGAGGGATTTTAAAAGGGAGTGTTAAAGAAGGGTGGGGCACGAAAAAGAGAGCTGGAGATCCTGTTCCTTTAATTACCTCACACACACACAGAGAGAGAGAGAGAGAGAGAGAGAGAGAGAGAGAGATTATTGTATGACAGACCACGTGTTCACCCTGCACACCCTAATTGACAAACAAACCAAAATAAAGGCAGTCTTCTCATGCTTTGTTGATTTAAAAAAAACTGAATATACTCTCCTGCAACCCGCCTCACCCAATGTGGTACGGATCTGCTATTTTTCTACTTTAGAACCGGAACCCTCATCAGGAGCTAGCCAGCTAACTAGCTGCTAGTTAGTAGTCAATTAGTCACTGCTAGTGGTCTTCACCGTTAACTCGGACACCATCCAGCCTCAGCTCGGTCAATACCTGCCAGTCTGCACAGAGCGATATCAACCGAGAGCATATCGGACAAATTTTTCTCTACCACATCTCTGGATTCCTACCGCAAGCTCTGAACCTTTACACCGGATCATCGCAGCTAGCTAGCTGCAATCCGAGTGGCTACTCCTGGCTAGCGTCTCTGCCCCGAAGCAAGAACCAGTTAGCCTTGAGCTAGCCTCGAGCTAGGCCAATCTCCCGGCTAGCCAAAGAGGTCCACTAGCTAATTATTGGGATACAATACCTCTTTGCCAATTGGCCTGGACCCTTTACTGCCAACACGGAGCCCCGCCGATCCATCACGACTAGTCTGCTGACGTAATCGTCCGAGGTGGTTTCAACAGGCTCTTCTGTTGCGACGTCGCCGAAGGCCCATCTGCCAGCCCCGGCCCGCTAGCTGTCTGAATCACCATGTCTCCAGTTCGCCTAGCATAGTAGCGACTACTGAATCGGCTCCCTGACTCACCTATTGCTACTCATTGGACCCTATGATCACTCGGCTACACATGCCTCTCCCTAATTATGAATATGCCTTTACCTTTGGCTGTTTTGATTATTGTCTTATTTCACTGTAGAGCCCCCAGCCCTGCCAAATATGCCAAATATGCCAAATCCCCTTTTGTCCCACCCCCAACACATGCGGTGACCTCACCTGGCTTAACTGATGCCTCTGGAGACAAAACCTCTCTCATCGTCACTCAATGCCTAGGTTTACCTCCACTGTACTCACATCCTACCATACCCTTGTCTGTACATTATGCCTTGAATCTATTCTTCCACGCCCAGAAATCTGCTCCTTTTACTCTCTGTTCCGAATGCACTAGACGACCAGTTCTTATAGCCTTTAGCCGTACCCTTATCCTACTCCTCCTCTGTTCCTCTGGTGATGTAGAGGTTAACCCAGGCCCTGCAACCCCCAGCACCACTCCCATTCCCCAGGAGCTCTCATTTGTTGACTTCTGTTACCGTAAAAGCCTTGGTTTCATGCACGTTAACATCAGAAGACTCCTCCCTAAGTTTGTTTTATTCACTGCTTTAGCACACTCAGCCAACCCTGATGTCCTAGCCGTGTCTGAATCCTGGCTTTGGAAGGCCACCAAAAATCCTGAAATTTCCATCCCCAACTACAGCATTTTCCGACAAGATAGAACTGCCAAAGGGGGCGGAGTTGCAATCTACTGCAGAAATAGCCTGCAGAGTTCTGTCATACTATCCAGGTCTGTGCCCAAACAATTCGAGCTTCTACTTTTAAAAATCCACCTTTAAAAAAACAAGTCTCTCACCGTTGCCACTTGTTATAGACC
Source organism: Salvelinus namaycush (assembly GCF_016432855.1). NCBI lineage: Eukaryota > Metazoa > Chordata > Actinopteri > Salmoniformes > Salmonidae > Salvelinus > Salvelinus namaycush. The sequence goes on from NC_052343.1 coordinate 25,703,080, forward strand.
CACCTCAGCCCCCAGCTGTGCCCTAGACACCATATGTGAATTGATTGCCCCCCCCATCTATCTTCAGAGTTTGTACTGTTAGGTGACCTAAACTGAGTGTCACGTGTCAGTGTGCAGCGGGTAGGACGGAGTCAGGCGCAGGACACAGAACTGAGTAAAAATGTACTTTACTTGAAAATAAAACAACAATATATTCCACGCTGGGAAAACACACCAGCTCACAGAAATCTCGACCACTCAACAACGAACAAACACGCACAAAAACCATGGGGAAAACATAGGGTTAAATAATGAACATGTAATTGGGGAATTGAAACCGGGTGTGTAAAAAAAAGACAAAACAAAGGAAAATGAAAATGGCTAGAAGGCCGGTGACGCCGACCCCCGAATGCTGCCCGAACAAGGAGAGGGACCGACTTCGGCGGAAGTCGTGACACTGGGATATGCTTAACACCCCGGCCGTCCCACAATCTAAGCTAGATGCCCTCAATCTCACACAAATCATCAAGGAACCTACCAGGTACAACCCTAAATCCGTAACCATGGGCACCCTCTTAGATATCATCCTGACCAACTTGCCCTCTAAATACACCTCTGCTGTCTTCAAACAGGATCTCAGCGATCACTGCCTCATTGCCTGCGTCCGTAATGGGTCCGCGGTCAAACGACAACCTCTCATCACTGTCAAACGCTCCCTAAAACACTTCAGCGAGCAGGCCTTTCTAATCGACCTGGAGCGGGAATCCTGGAAGGATATTGGCCACATCCCGTCTGTAGAGGATGCCTGGTTGCTCTTTAACTTTGGGATAGGGGGCAGCATTTTCACTTTTGGATGAATAGCGTGCCCAGAGTGAACTGCCTCTTACTCAGTCCCAGATGCTAATATATGCATATTATTAGTAGTATTGGATAGAAAACACTCTGAAGTTTCTACAACTGTTTGAATGATGTCTGTGATTATAACAGAACTCATATGGCAGGCAAAAACCAGAGAAGAAATCCAAACAGGAAGTGGGAAATCTGAGGTTTGTAGTTTTTGAACTCAGCCCCTATCGAATTCACAGTGGAATATGGGTTATGTTGCACTTCCTAAGGCTTCCACTAGATGTCAACCGTCTTTAGAACGTTGTTTCAGGCTTCTCATGTGAAGGGGGGCCGGATGGGAGCTGTTTGACTAAGGGGTCTGCCAGCAGCCTCGTTCTCAGTCACGCGCATTTCACATGAGAGGTAGCTCTCGTTCCATTGCTTTTCTACAGACAATGGAATTCTCCGGTTGGAACATTATTGAACATTTATGATAAAAACATCCTAAAGATTGATTCTATACTTAGTTTGACAAGTTTCTTCGACCTGTAATATAACTTTTTGAACTTTTCGTCCGACTGGACCTGAACGCGCTTTTGGATTTGTTTAACAAACACCCTAACAAAAGAAGCTATTTTGACATAAATGGACATGAATGATGGACATTATCGAACAAAACAAACATTTATTGTGGAACTGCGATTCCTGGGAGTGCATTCTGATGAAGACCATCAAAGGTAAGTGAATATTTATAATGCTATTTCAGACTAATGTTGACGGCGCAACATGGCGGATATTTATTTTGGCTGGTTTGGGCTCTGAGCGCCGTTCTCAGATTATGCTTTTTCCGTGAATTTAAAAAAAAATCTCACACAGCGGTTGCATTAAGGAGAAGTATATCTAAAGTTCCATGCATAACACTTGAATTTTCATCAACATTTATAATGAGTATTTCTGTGAATTCATGTGGCTCTCTGCAAAATCATAGCATGTTTTTGAACTACTGAACATAACATACCAATGTAAAATTTGATTTTTGGATATAAATATGCTCTTTATCGAACAAAACATACATGTATTGTGTAACATGAAGTTCTATGAGTGTCATCTGATGAAGATCATCAAAGGTTAGTGATTAATTTTATCGCTATGTGTGCTTTTTGTGACTCCTCTCTTTGGCGGGAAAAATGGCAGGGGTTTTTTGTGACTTGGTGGTGACCTAACATAATCGTTTGTGGAGCTTTCGCTGTAAAGCATTTTTGAAATCAGACACTGTGGCTGGATTAACGAGAATTATATCTTTATAATGGTACCTAATACTTGTATGTTTGAGACATTTGATTTATGAGATTTCTGTTGATTTGTATTTGGCGCCCTGCAATTTCATTGGCTGTTGGCGAGGGGTTCCGCTAGCGGAACGGGGTGCCGCTAGCGGAACCCCAGTCCTAGACAGGTTAAAAGTGCTTTCCTGACCATCTTAAAAAAGCCCCATTACAAAAATGAACTAAGAACAGATATAGCCCTTGGTTCACCCCAAACTTGACTGCCCTTGACCAGCACAAAAACATCCTGTGGCGTTCTGCATTAGCATCGAATAGCCCCTGTGATATGTAACTTTTCAAGGAAGTCAGGAACCAATATACACAGTCAGTTAGGAAAGCTAAGGCTAGCTTTTTCAAACAGAAATGTGCATCCTCCAGGACTAATTCCAAAAAGTTTTGGGACACTGTAAAGTCCATGGAGAATAAGAGCATCTCCTCCCTGCTGCACACTGCACTGAGGCTAGGAAACACTGTCACCACCGATAAATCTACGATAATCGATCATTTCAATAAGCATTTTTCTACGGCTGGCCTTGCTTTCCACCTGGCTACCCCTACCCCGGCCAACAGCTCCGCACCCCCTGCAGCAACTTTTCCCCTTCCCCCGCTTCTCCTTCACCCAAATCCAGATAGCTGATGTTCTGAAAGAGCTGCAAAATCTGGATCGCTACAAATCAGCTGGGCTAGACAATCTGGACCCTCTCTTTCTAAAAGTATCCGCCGAAATTGTTGCATCCTCTATTACTAATCTTTTCAACCTCTCCTTCGTATCATCTGAGATCCCCAAAGATTGGAAAGCTGCCGCGGTCATCCCCCTCTTCAAAGGGGGAGACACTCTAGACCCAAACTGTTATAGACCTATATCCATCCTGCCCTGCCTTTCTAAAATCTTCGAAAGCCAAGTTAACAAACAGATCATCGACCATTTCGAATCCCACCATACCTTCTCCGCTATGCAATCTGGTTTCCAAGCTGGTCATAGGTGCAACTCAGCCACGCTCAAGGTACTAAACGATTTCATAACTGCCATCGATAAAAGACAGTACCGTGCAGCCGTCTTTATCGACCTGGCCAAGGCTTTGGACAATCACCGCATTCTTATCGTCAGACTCAATAGCCTTGGTCTCTCAAATGACTGCCTCGCCTGGTTCACCAACTACTTCTCAGATAGAGTTCAGTGTGTCAAATCGGAGGGCCTGTTGTCCGGACCTCTGGCAGTCTCTATGGGGGTGCCACAGGGTTCAATTCTCGGGCCGACTCTTTTCTCTGTATATATCAATGATGTCGCTCTTGCTGCTGGTGATTCTCTGATCCACCTCTACGCAGACGACACCATTCTGTATACATCTGGCCCTTCTTTGGACGCTGTGTTAACAAACCTCCAAACGAGCTTCAATGCCATACAACACTCCTTCCGTGGACTCCAACTGCTTTTAAATGCTTGTTAAACTAAATGCATGCTCTTCAACCGATCGCTGTCTGCACCCTCCCGCCCGACTAGCATCACTACACTGGACGGTTCTTACTTAGAATACGAGGACAACTACAAAACCTACAGTTGAAGTCGGAAGTTTACATACACTTAGGTTGGGGTCATTAAAACAAATTTTCAACCACTCCACAAGTTTATTTTTAACAAACTATAGTTTTGGCAAGTCAGTTAGGACATCTACTTTGTGCATGACACAAGTAATTTTTCCAACAATTGTTTACAGACAGATTATTTCACTTATAACTCACTGTATCACAATTCCAGTGGGTCAGAAGTTTACATACACTAAGTTGACTGTGCCTTCCAGAAATTCCAGAAAATGATGTCATGGCTTTAGAATCTTCTGATAGGCTAATTGACATCATTTGAGTCAATTGGAGGTGTACCTGTGGATGTATTTCAAGGTCTACCTTCAAACTCAGTGCCTCTTTGCTTGACATCATGGGGAAATCAAAAGAAATCAGCCAAGACCTCAGAAAAAATATTGTAGACCTCCACAAGTCTGGTTCATCCTTGGGAGCAATTTCCAAACGCCTGAAGGTACCACGTTCATCTCGACAAGCAATAGTACGCAAGTATAAACACCATGGGACCATGCAGCCGTCATACCGCTCAGGAAGGAGACGCGTTCTGTCTCCTAGAGATGAACGTACTTAGGTGCGAAAAGTGCAAATCAATCCCAGAACAACAGCAAAGGACCTTGTGAAGATGCTGGAGGAAACAGGTACAAACGTATCTATATCCACAGTAAAACGAGTCCTATATCGACATACCTGCAAGGCTGCTCAGCAAGGAAGAAGAGACTGCTCCGAAACAGCCATAAAAAAGCCAGACTACGGGTTGCAACTGCACATGGGGACAAAGATCGTACTTTTTGGAGAAATGTTCTCTGCTTTGATAAAACAAAAATAGAACTGTTTGGCCATAATGACCATCGTTATGTTTGGAGGAAAAGTGGGAGGCTTGCAAGCCGAAGAACACCATCCCAACCGTGAAGCACGGGGGTGGCAGCATCATGTTGTGGGGGTGCTTTGCTGCAGGAGGGACTGGTGCACTTCACAAAATAGATGGCATCATGAGGGAAGAAAATTATGCGGATATATTGAAGCAACATCTCAAGACATCAGTCAGGAAGATAAAGCTTGGTCGCAAATGGGTCTTCCAAATAGCCCTGACCTCAATCCTGTAGAAAATGTGTGTGCAGAACTGAAAAAACATGTGCGAGCAAGGAGGCCTACAAACCTGACTCAGTTACACTAGCTCTGTCAGGAGGAATGGTCCAAAATTCACCATCCCAAAATTTGCCTTACCTCCCTAATCTTCTACAGTTGCACACACTGTATATAGACTTTTCTGTTGTGTTATTGACTTTACGTTTGTTTATGTGTAACTCTGTGTTGTTGTTTTTGTCGCACTGCTTTGCTTTATCTTGGCCAGGTCGCAGTTGTAAATGAGAACTTGTTCTCAACTGGCCTACCTAGTTACTGTAAATATAGGTGAAATAAAAATAAATAAAAAGATTACCTGGATTTGTACATAAATTAGTCATAAAATTTGATCTGATCTTCATCTAAGTCACAACAATAGACAAACAGTGTGCTTAAACTAATAACACACAAATTATTGTATTTTTCTTGTCTATATTGAATACATCATTTAAATATTCAAAGTGTAGGTTTGAAAAGTATGTGAACCCCTAGGCTAATGACTTCTCCAAAAGCTAATTGGAGTCAGGTGTCAACTAACCTGGAGTCCAATCAATGAGACGAGATTGGAGATTTTGGTTAGAGCTGCCCTGCCCTATAAAAAAACAGTCACAAAATTTGAGTTTGCTATTCACAAGAAGCATTGCCTGATGTGACCCATGCCTCAAACAAAAGATATCTCATAAGACCTATGATTAAGAATTGTTGCCTTGTATAGAAAAGGGTTACAAAACTATCTCTAAAAGTCAGTCCACGGTAAGACAAATTGTCTATAAATTGAGAAATTTCAGCACTGTTGCTGCACTTTCTGTTGACGAGTATACAATACGTAAAACACTAAACAAGAATGGTGTTCATGGGAGGACACCACAGAAGACGTTTGAAGTTCGCAAAAGTGCACAGCGCTACTGGCAAAATATTCTGTGGACGGAAGAAACTAAAGTTGAGTTGTTTGGAAGTAACACACAACACTACGCATGGAGAAAAAAAGGAACAGCACACCAACATCAAAACCTCATCCCAACTGTAAAGTATGGTGAAGGGGAGCATCATGCTTTGGGGCTGCTTTGCTGTATCAGGGCCTGGACAGCTTGCTATCATCAACAGCAAAAGGAATCCCCAAGTTTATCAATACATTTTGCTGGGAAATGTAAAGCTATTGGTCCGCCAATTGAAGCTCAACAGAAGTTAGGTGATGCAACAGGACAACAACCCAAAAGACAGAAGTAAATCAACAACAGAATAGCTTCAACAGAAGAAAATACGCATTCTGGAGTGGCCCAGTCAGTCCTGACCTCAACCCGATTGAGATGCTGTGGCATGACCTCGAGAGCGGTTCACAGCAGACATCCCAAGAATATTATGGAACTGAAACAGTTTTTTAAAGAGGAATGGTCCAAAATTCCTCCTGACCATTGTGCAGGTCTGATCCACAACTACAGAAAATGTTTGGTTGACGTTTTTTGCTGCCAAAGGAGAGTCAACCTGTTCTTAAATCCAAGGGTTCACATTTTCCAACCTGCACTGTGAATGTTTACACGGTGTGTTCAATAAAGACATGAAAAATTATGATTGCTTGTGTGTTATTAGTATAAGCAGACTGTGTTTGTCTATTGTTGTGACTTAGATCACATTTTATGACCAATTTATGCAGAAATCTAGTTCATTCTAAAGGGTTCACATACTTTTTCTTCCCACTGTACGACATTATAAAATCCATGTACACAAACAACAAGTGTGCGGTTAAAATTGGCAAAAAAAACCACATATTTCTTTCCACAGGTCTGTGGTTTGAGACAGGGATGCAGCTTAAGCCCCACCCTCTTCAACATCAGCACCACAGGTAACTTCCACAAAGTTGTGAACGAGCTGAGAGACAAGGCAAAAAAGGCCTTCTGTGCCATCAAAAGAAACATAAAATTCGACATACCAATTAGGATCTGGCTAAAAATACTTGAATCAGTTATAGAAGAACCCATTGCCCTTTATGGTTGTGAGGTCTGAGCTCTGCTCACCAACCAAGAATTCACAAAATGGGACAAACACCAAATTAAGACTCTGGATGCAGAATTCTGCAAAAATATCCTCAGTGTACAACGTAAAACACCAAATAATGAATGCAGAGCAGAATTAGGCCGATACCCGCTAATTATCAAAATCCAGAAAATAATTAAATTCTACAACCACCTAAAAGGAAGTGATTCCCAAACCTTCCTTAACAAAGCCAACTCTTACAGAGAGAGCATAGCAATAGCATAGCCTTGCTATTGAGAAAGGCCGCCGTAGGCAGACCTGGCTCTCAAGAGAAGACAGGCTATGTGCACACTGCCCACAAAATGAGGTGGAAACTGAGCTGCACTTCCTAACCTCCTGTCAAATGTATGACCATATTAGAGACACATATTTCCCTCAGATTACACAGACCCACAAAGAATTTGAAAACAAACCCAATTTTGATAAACCCATATCTACTGGGTGAAATGCCACAGTGTGTCATCAGAGCAGAAATATTTGTGACCTGTTGCCACAAGAAAAGGGCAACCAGTGAAGAACAAACACCATTGTAAATACAACCCATATTAATCTTTATTTATTTTCCCTTTTGTACTTTAACTATTTGCACATCATTAAACCACTGTATATAGACATAATATGACATTTGAAATGTCTTTATTCTTTTGGAACTTCTATGAGTGTAATATTTATTGTAAATTTGTGAGAGAGAAAGAGAGAGAGAGTGTGCAGGGTGAAATTGGGTGTGTCTTTTGAGGATATCCTCTGCTATGCTGCTGTGTTCGCACCAGTGAGCTCTGCTATCGTGCAAAGGTGCCAGGGGAGGGGGAAGGGTAGTAGTTGGCATCCAGGGGTAGACGGACTGCTATAGGAGTTATGGGAAGGCAGAGGGAGGTAGAGGAGAAAGGGGGAGGTTGTGGGAGGAGGGTTGGTGTTAGTTGGCATGGGCAGGGGAGACATGGGGGCAGGGAATGGCATCAGGAAGTCTTTAAGAGGAGTCATAACAACTGCCTCTGTTTTCGGACGAGAGAGAGAGAGAGAGAGAGAGAGAGAGAGAGAGAGAGAGAGAGAGAGAGAGAGAGAGAGAGAGAGAGAGAGAGAGAGAGAGAGAGAGAGAGAGAGAGAGAGAGAGAGAGAGAGAGAGAGAGAGAGAGAGAGAGAGAGAGAGAGAGAGAGAGAGAGAGAGAGAGAGAGAGAGAGAGAGAGAGAGAGAGAGAGAGAGAGAGAGAGAGAGAGATATGAAGTGGACACGGGGGCAAACGAGGACAGTGAGTGAGTTCGTATGATTTATACAACAGATTCTTTAAATTGTTGGTTGGTTTGACTGAAGAGATTTACAAAAAAAGAAGGAAGAGGAAAAAGAGAGAACAGCAGTAGAGAGAGAGTGAGAACAGGAAGGAGAGAGAAAAAATGGGAGTTAGAGAAAGGGAGGGAAGGAGGGACAGAGGGAGGGAGAGAAAGAGGGACAGAGGGGAGGGGGGTAGTTGTAGTTTTCCACAATGAGAGAGAGAGAGAGAGAGAGAGAGAGAGAGAGAGAGAGAGAGAGAGAGAGAGAGAGAGAGAGAGAGAGAGAGAGAGAGAGAGAGAGAGAGAGAGAGAGAGAGAGAGAGAGAGAGAGAGAGAGAGAGAGAGAGAGAGAGAGAGAGAGAGAGAGCCGACAGAGTCTCGGTCCCTGCAGAGTCTCGGTTCCCTGGCCTGTTTACCAACAAAAGGCACGCACCATGACTACCGTGACTCATTAATGACTCATACCACATGGATGTGGCCGGACATATACTGTTCACCACGGCACATTGCATGCAGGTATACACACACACTATAATATATGCCATTTAGCAGCACGGAGCACAGACACACACACACACACACACACACACACACACACACACACACACACACACACACACACACACACACACACACACACACACACAGACAAACAAACACACTGTACAAAACATACACAATAGTGTCATCAATTTAGCTTGGTAACTTGTCCCTCCTTTTCAATAAACATCACCCTCTCTCCACTGTGTGTGTATGTGTGTGTTTGTGTGAGTATGCGTGCGTGTGTGAGAGCTCACCGTTTTAGCAGCACCTACAGTGAACAAACAGAGAGACCATTGATGTACAGTATGTCTCATATTGCCTGTTCCCTGGTTGCAGCGCTCATTGAACCTGGTTAAATAAAGGGAAGGCTGGATATCTCTACTACAATAACCACAACACAGTGTAACGACATCAGTGGTGTTATTCATCATCTCTCTCTATTCCAGGGCCAGATAGAGACAAAACACAGCTAATAACATTCAGGCAGCAGAACAGGTTTTGCACATGTAGGGTGTTGGCCTGCTTTAGTGTTTATGAGTACTTAGAGAGGGCAGAGCAAAGTTGACTTTAGCCTTAGGGTTCACAAAATAATACCTGAAACATGTCTGTACTGACACACCTACAACTGAAAGAGAAAGAGAGAGAGTGGAGAAGACACTGGAGCAGAGAGTGGAGAGTGGAGAAGAGACTGGAGCAGAGAGTGGAGAGTGGAGAAGAGACTGGAGTGGAGAGTGGAGAAGAGACTGGAGTGGAGAAGAGACTGGAGCGGAGAGTAGAGAAGAGACTGGAGTGGAGAGTGGAGAGTGGAGAAGAGACTGGAGTGGAGAGTGGAGAAGAGACTGGAGTGGAGAGTGGAGAAGAGACTGGAGCGGAGAGTGGAGAAGAGACTGGAGTGGAGAGTGGAGAAGAGACTGGAGTGGAGAGTGGAGAAGAGACTGGAGCGGAGAGTGGAGAAGAGACTGGAGCGGAGAGTGGAGAAGAGACTGGAGTGGAGAGTGGAGAAGAGACTGGAGTGGAGAGTGGAGAAGAGACTGGAGTGGAGAGTGGAGAAGAGACTGGAGTGGAGAGTGGAGAAGAGACTGGAGTGGAGAGTGGAGAAGAGACTGGAGCGGAGAGTGGAGAAGAGACTGGAGCGGAGAGTGGAAAAGAGACTGGAGTGGAGAGTGGAGAAGAGACTGGAGTGGAGAGTGGAGAAGAGACTGGAGCGGAGAGTGGAGAAGAGACTGGAGCGGAGAGTGGAGAAGAGACTGGAGCGGAGAGTGGAGAAGAGACTGGAGCGGAGAATGGAAAAGAGACTGGAGTGGAGAGTGGAGAAGAGACTGGAGTGGAGAGTGGAGAAGAGACTGGAGCGGAGAGTGGAGAAGAGACTGGAGCGGAGAGTGGAGAAGAGACTGAAGTGGAGAGTGGAGAGTGGAGAAGAGACTGGAGTGGAGAGTGGAGAGTGGAGAAGAGACTGGAGTGCAGAGTGGAGAAGAGACTGGAGTGGAGAGTGGAGAAGAGACTGGGGTGGAGAGTGGAGAAGATACTGGAGTGGAGAGTGGAGAAGAGAGTGGAGTGGAGAGTGGAGAAGATACTGGAGTGGAGAGTGGAAGGTGGAGAGGAGACTGGAGTGCAGAGTGGAGAAGAGACTGGAGTGCAGAGTGGAGAAGATACTGGAGTGGAGAGTGGAGAAGATACTGGAGTGGAGAGTGGAGTGGAGAGTGGAGAAGAGACGAGAGTGGAGAAGAGACTGGAGTGGAGAGTGGAGAAGAGATTGGAGTGGAAAGTGGAGAGTGGAGACTGGAGAGTGGAGAAGAGACTGGAGTGGAGAGTGGAGAAGAGACTGTAGTGGAAAGTGGAGACTGGAGTGGAGAGAAACAACTCTCATCTGTCTTTCGTTTAGCTGAAGACATGTTCCCATTTCACTCAGATTCTTCAATTTGTAATTAAGCCTCTTCATCTGTATAAACCTCTGGTTGACTCTGAACACACACACACACACACACACACACACACACACACACACACACACACACACACACACACACACACACACACACACACACACACACACACACACGGTCCTGAGGTTGGCACCATTTTCCCACAACACATCCCAACTGTAGTGGATGTTTAGTAAACCATGTCCATTGACAGCAATTAACAGTAATGTTACCATGTCGTATTTTTCTACTGACGAAACCAAGACCAGTCTAAGAGATCTGACTGTCAGTGTTAGTTGGCTGAGAAGGTTGTACAGGGTAACAGCCTGAACAGAGCAGCAGACCAGACTGGTACTGTTTAGAGCATTCCTGTGGTCAGCTGTGTTCCCGTCATACTCTTCTAGTTCATTGTAGTTCTATGCTGTGGTGGGTGGCAGTTGGATTATTTGCTTTCTGCTTGTTTCCCTTCTGTACAGTTACCATGGCTACCCTACCTAGGTTCTATCTTTGACAGGAAGGATCAATGTTTTCTGTTTGTAACATGTTGTTTTTGTTTTAATGGAACAGAAATGTCACTGATAGTTTCTGAGTGCCAGAACAGTTTACAGTCAAATCATTTCTTGCTCAGCTGAAATACAGTATATGTTTTCAAATCATGCGTAATTTGTTTAACCCATGGATTTCTCCACTTCATGGGTGATACTGTATTACAGTATTCCACTACTGCTACTGTTACACTCCCTGGCAGCCCAGAAGGGTCCCATCCTGGAATTCAAATCCTCGCTGTTTCATGTTTCAACATCAACCAGTCTCAACCCCAAATCACATGAACGGCCTGAATGTGTTTCTGTGTGTCTGCGTGTCTGTGTGTGTGTGTGTGTGTGTGTGTGTGTGTGTGTGTGTGTGTGTGTGTGTGTGTGTGTGTGTGTGTGTGTGTGTGTGTGTGTGTGTGTGTGTGTGTGTGTGTGTGTGTGTGTGTGTGTGTGTGTGTGTGTGTCGTCAAGATATAAAACAATAGCCACACTAGGGGCACACACACACACAGAGAAATTCTATTTCAGTGAGTCACCAACTTTGTTACACAATGACACAAACTTAACTGAGTTTATTCTCCTGACTCCACCCACTGCCCCCACCCCTCTCCCTCTCTCTCTCTCTCTCTCTCTCTCTCTCGCTCTCTCTCTCTCTCTCTCTCTCTCTCTCTCTCTCTCGCTCTCTCTCTCTCTATGTCTCTCTCTCTCTCTATGTCTGTCTGTCTCCTCTCTCTCTCTCTCTCTCACGCTGTCTCTCTCTCTCTCACGCTGTCTCTCTCTCTCTCTATGTCTCTCTCTCTCTATGTCTCTCTCTCTATGTCTCCTCTCTCTCTCTCTCTCTCTATGTCTCTCTCTCTGTCTGTCTGTCTGTCTCTCTCTCTCCCTCTCTCTCCCTCCCTCTCTCTCCCTCCCTCTCTCTCCCTCCCTCTCTCTCCCTCCCTCTCAATTCAATTCAATTCAAGGGACTTTATTGGCATGGGAAACATGTGTTAACATTGCCAAAGCAAGTGAGGTAGATAATATACAAAATTGAAATAAACAATAAAAATTAACAGTAAACATTACACATACAGAAGTTTCAAAACAATAAAGACATTACAAATGTCTCTCTCTCTCTCTCTCTATGTCTCTCTCTCTCTATGTCTCTCCCTCCCTCTCTCTCCCTCTCTCTCCCTCTCTCTCCCTCTCTCTCCCTCTCAATTCAATTCAAGGGGCTTTATTGGCATGGGAAACATGTGTTAACATTGCCAAAGCAAGTGAGGTAGATAATATACAAAATTGAAATAAACAATACAAACTTTACAGTAAACATTACACATACAGAAGTTTCAAAACAATAAAGACATTACAAATGTCTCTCTCTCTCTCTCTCTCTATGTCTCTCTCTCTCTATGTCTCTCTCTCTCTATGTCTCTCCCTCCCTCTCTCTCCCTCTCTCTCCCTCTCTCTCCCTTTCTCTCCCTCTCTCTCCCTCTCAATTCAATTCAAGGGGCTTTATTGGCATGGGAAACATGTGTTAACATTGCCAAAGCAAGTGAGGTAGATAATATACAAAAGTGAAATAAACAATAAAAATTAACAGTAAACATTACACATACAGAAGTTTCAAAACAATAAAGACATTACAAATGTCTCTCTCTCTCTCTCTCTATGTCTCTCTCTCTCTATGTCTCTCTCTCTCTATGTCTCTCCCTCTCCCTCTCTCTCCCTCTCTCTCCCTCTCTCTCCCTCTCTCTCCCTCTCAATTCAATTCAAGGGGCTTTATTGGCATGGGAAACATGTGTTAACATTGCCAAAGCAAGTGAGGTAGATAATATACAAAAGTGAAATAAACAATAAAAATTAACAGTAAACATTACACATACAGAAGTTTCAAAACAATAAAGACATTACAAATCTCTCTCTCTCTCTCTCTCTTTCTCTCTCTCTCTCTCTCTCTATGTCTCTCTCTCTCTCTCTCTCTCTCTCGCTAATAACATTGTATCCATAGAAATTATTTATTCAGCCTCTCCCTCATTTAGCACTATAACAACTAGCATAGAGCTGCCACTTAAGCACTGTGACTATAGCAGCTGTACACACACACACACACACACACAATCATCATCATGGCATCTTATATCGTTCTCTCCCAATCAAATATTTAAAAAGCTAACACAAACACACACTCCCTTTACACAGACACAGTTTGTCATTGTCAGGACACACACACACACACACACGCACGCACACACACAGAGACACACAGGAGAGGACGGCAACGAAAGGCAAATATCCCTCTAGTTTACCTTTGCACAAACATACCTGATGTTGTGTGCAGCCAGGCATAAAGGCATCATTTTAGTGAGGATATTAGTGTGTACAGTACAGGGATATGTTAAGGATGGGCTGGAGGAGTTCAGTATCATTAGAAGTATGCTTTATGGCATTAACTCTGCTGGGAAAACAGTAAAGCACAAGGCAAAAAGGGATACTCCATTCCTCTTTTTCTACACTCTTAGAAAAAAAAGCTTCTGGACACCCAAAAAGGGTTATATTGCTTGGCACCCCTTGTCACGATCGTCATAATAAGCGGACCAAGGCGCAGCGT